>NW_013675332.1:0-20056 GCF_000517525.1 Limulus polyphemus | reverse complement strand
TGTTATATCATAGTTCAATTAAAGTTAATCAGTTCCTTCTTATTGTTCAATAATTTTATACATACCTTTTTGACAATGAACAACAACTAAACAATGATTGTTATATCATAGTTCAATTAAAGTTAATCAGTTCCTTCTTATTGTTCAATAATTTTATATATACCTTTTTGACAATGAACAACAACTAAACAATGATTGTTATATCATAGTTCAATTAAAGTTAATCAGTTCCTTCTTATTGTTCAATAATTTTATATATACCTTTTTTGACAATGAACAACAACTAAACAATGATTGTTTAATGGCAGTACAATTAAAGTTAATCAGTTCCTTGTTATTGTTCAATAATTTTATATATACCTTTTTGACAATGAACAACAACTAAACAATGATTGTTAAATCACAGTACAATTAAAGTTAATCAGTTCCTTCTTATTGTTCAATAATTTTATATATACCTTTTTTGACAATGAACAACAACTAAACAATGATTGTTTAATCACAGTACAATTAAAGTTAATCAGTTCCTTCCTATTTATTATCATTCTTTAATATTTTGTGGAATTTTTTAAACCCAAAACAACAACTAAACAATGATTGTTAGGTTATTATTGCGAATATCTATACAGTATTCTTATAATATACTTGCTGTAATGGTCATGGATAGTGTATGATAAGCTTAAAGAATCAAATATTAGATTTTAATAAATAATCAGTTTTACTTACGTTGATATTAAACAAATAATGTATCTATGTCTCAATCTTTCGAATGGAAGATCGAATGACAAGTTTTAGGACTGGTGTACTTGTTCTTTTTTGTTACATCCTAAATGAATTTCTTTAACCTCAAACTGTGTATATATTTATATACATGTATATCTATTTATTTACGTACTGTCAGTAAACCTGGAAAATAATTTTTTTTAAGAGCTGACGTCAACTGAATTAAATGACCACACCAACCGTGTTTAACCAGTGAATTGCCACGACAGATAGCCCATTGTGTAGCTTTCGTGCATAACTTTAAACAAACAAAATTGATTAAGAAGGATTTTAGTCTAAAACTTCTCTAAATTAAGTCTCGTAGAATATTGTTTAAAACCCCTATAAAAAATTAGGTTAATAAAAATGTTGGTATTGTTAAAAAAAACTTATAAAAATCAAGCAAACGAAAAAAATGTCGGTATTAATAAAACCAACATAAAACCAAGCTAATGGAAAATGTTAGTACTATTTAAAACCATTATAAAAGCCAATCTAAAAAAAAAGTAAGTTTGAATTTGTTGTCAGATTGGTTTTTATAGGGTTTTTATCAACATCAACATATTTAATTAGCTTGGTCTTTATAAGGGTCTTAATATACTAGCCCGGCTTGGTTAGGGTGCTTGACTCGCAATCTGAGGGTCGCGGGTTCGAATCCTTGTCACACTAAATATGCTCGTCCTTTCAGTCGTGGGGGTGTTATAAGTTTCGGTCAATCCCACTATTCGTTGGTAAAAGAGTAGCCCAAGAGTTGGCGGGGAGTAGTGTTGACTGGCTACCTTCCCTCTAATCTTTCATTGCTAAATTAGGGACGGCTAGCGCAGATAGCCCTCGTGTAGCTTTGCGCGATTAGCTTCATTTTTACAGGGTTTTTAACAATACCAACATTTTTCGTGTATAATAATTGTTAGAATGGTGATATTTTACAGTATTGAGCGTGTATAGTAATTGTTAGAATGGTGATAGTTTACAGTATTGAGCGTGTATAATAATTGTTAGAATGGTGATAGTTTACAGTACTGAGCATGTGTAATAATGATGATAATTTACAGCGCTAAACGTAAAAACGTTGAACTAACGCAGAAGAGTTATTATTAATTAAGACGTTTGTTTGGCTTTTGTTAAGCGCAAGGCCACACAATGGTTTATGTAGGTTGGTTTATAGTGTTATTATCCTTCAGTGTTTAAAGTAGTGTTTGTTGGATTATTTACCTGTTTAATAGAAACCTAATTAAAGAATAGAAAATTAAAAGTCAGAAGCAGTCTTTTTAAAACAGGTTCATATCAACCATGTTTATCTGGCTTGTGTAGCCAAAAAAAAAATCATGAAATGATAAGTGGGTCAGCGGTAAGTTTACAGACTTACAAGGCGAAAATCCGGTGTTCGAATCCCTACAGTCGATAGAGTTTACTTGATCAATTGTGTAGCTTTTTATTAAAACACCAATAACAAAAATCCAGAATATAAATTTACTATGAAATAGTTTTAATAGCTTGTTTTTTAAAAGTTTCAGTATTGAGCGTGTATAGTAATTGTTAGAATGGTGATATTTTACAGTATTGAGTAAAATATCACCATTATAACAATTACTATACACGCTCAATACTGTAAAATATCACCATTCTAACAATTACTATACACGCTCAATACTGTAAAATATCACCATATCTAGCAATTGGTATAATTAATTTTCGTATTTTTGCTTCTAGATTACAAACGTGTAATTCCCTACAGTAAATGGAACAAAATTCGCGTACAAAATATTTTGAATTTGTTCGCAGATGTTCAGACTAATGAAACGTCTTAAACCAGTTAACGTTTTAGAAAATGTAAGTTATGACATCATTCGCCTTGTTAGTAGGTTTGTTCCATTGAATATGATGCATTGCATATAGATTTTCAACACATTTAGGGCAAAAGAAATCGTTCGCCAACACCTGATGAAAAGGCGGGAAATGATTCAGCTAGATTTGACCTAAATTTAACGTGACATATGTTTCTTCATTACAAGCTTTGTTCAATGTCATAAACATGCTGCTTATACAGTAAGGCTATTAGTCATTGCATATAAGGCTATCATTCTTGTCCGGGAACGGGAAAGTTGCAGGTGCAAGCAGTTCTTCAGTTTTATCTCTTACTTCCACTGCCACAGAGGAAATAAGGTACATTTTATTTGTCATATAAGATAAGAAAGAACGAATAGTCTATCACGGAGCAATCTTCTGGGCAGGTGATTACAAGATATACGTATGCATTATTATCAGTGTGGAAAGCTTCTTTGATTGTGCCTAGTCAGATATGTAAATGTATAAGAGCTTCATTCAAATTCATCGTGCTCTGATGATCTGTTTCAAATATTCCGGGCAACATTTAATGTTATACAAACCAGCTGAATGAGATTAGTAATAGAGGGTTATTTATTTATTTTTTATGAGAATATTCTACAATTTACAGAACAACTGGCAGATGGTATTCGCGTTTTCTCGACGTTGTTGTTTTTCATCATGGAATAATGGAAATCCACACAAAAATATTCAAAATACGCGATACGTTTCTACATAGTCAACAATCATTAATCGTTATGATACAAATAGTCGATAGAGTAATGTAAGTTATTCTTTTTTTAGTTGGCGATTTAAATAATACAAACCTCACTATAAGTTTGGTAATCATAATTAGAGGTATGTCAGTTCATTTAATCTGACGTAAGAGCAAATTCGGAAACGATCAAAATTGTTTGTGTAACGTACAGAGTTTAGTCTTAGCTACTTATATCATAAAGATATGGAACAAAAGACTAGGCCTCGCCACAGCTGTAGCTGCTACAATTAGGAATGACTACATTATTGATTTATTGTAACATTTATTTGCATTTTGTCTTTAGGAAAGAAAATAGGACGAATGTTTTTTGTTTTGTTTTTTAATGAGGGAGAGGGTGGGGCTCCTTTGTAAAGTTTTAGTAGATGTTTAACATAAACTGTCTGATTTTGATCAGTAAAAAACAACAACATTTTAACTGTATTTAAAAATACTCGGAAAGTTATCATTTCACTAAACTTTTTGGTTGCTTTCTGAGAAGAGAACCCTTGGACCCCATTTATGGCTTGATTCAGTAAGCTAATGACCCATTAAGAAGCTCTTAGTAAGCCTCTACTTGTTTTTGTTTCTTGTTTGCTTTTTTTCGAAAACTAAGTTGTCAAAGCAATTTTTTTGCCAGAATCAGATGACACGAGAACGAAATTATCGCCCCCCAGTGGCACAGCGGACTTACAATGCTAAAAACCGGGTTTCGTTACCCGTGGTGGGCAGAGCACAAATAGCCCATTGTGTAGCTTTGTGCTTTATTACAAACAAACAAACGAAATTATCATTTTATCTTCCATGCGATATTTGTGATTCCAAAAGAAACTTTAGTGTTTGTGTTAAATTCTTTTATGTCTCGGCATCTCCTGCATTTTGAATAATATTACAGTTAAAATTAGTAAAAAATGTTTGCCAAAATTAGTAAGTTTAAATACATCCAAAAACTTTATTTTGAACTCAAATTCTATGGAGTGATGGGTTTGGACATTAAGTGAAGTACATTACTAAGCCTAACAACTTAACCTAAGTAGTATACGAATCAATATAATTAGACCTTAAGCCTAACAAGTTAACATAAGTAGTATACGAATCAATGTGATCAGACCTTAAGCCTAACAAGTTAACATAAGTGGTATACGAATCTATGTGATCAGACCTTAAGCCTAACAAGTTAACATTAGTAGTATACGAATCAATGTGATCAGACCTTAAGCCTAACAAGTTAACATAAGTGGTATACGAATCTATGTGATCAGACCTTAAGCCTAACAAGTTAACGTTAGTAGTATAAGAATCAATGTGATCAGACCTTAAGCCTAACAAGTTAACATAAGTGGTATACGAATCTATATGATTAGACCTTAAGCCTAACAAGTTAACATAAGTGGTATACGAATCTATATGATTAGACCTTGAAAATGACTTCTTCACTGTTGAAAATGGTTATATTATTTTATTTGATTACATTATTAACATCTGGTTTAACTCTGTTCAGCAATCTTCACTACTTACAGAAAAGTTCACAATTTTTCATGTCTTAAACATAAACATTGGAAAAAAACGCAGGAAAACAAACATATAACCTTTGTGATGTTTTCTATTCATATTAATATTTCCGTTTTTTTGTGTTGTTGTTTTTTTTAGAGCAAAGTAGAGATTTCATATGTCAAAAAACAGGACAGAATAATAGACAAAAGAGTCATAATCAGCGCCAATCAGATTTTAGCTCCTTTTACAGAGTAGAGAGTTTTTACACGGGAGATGTGTCCATCATAGTTTACCAACTCTACATGTTGTGTTTCGTCTGTTTTGTTCATTCGTTTTTCGTGAAGCTGTGGTGCAGTACTCATCACATGAAAGGACTCTGCTATTTTAAGAGTTATCTTAACTCATAACGACTAAGCTAAGAAGAAATGAGTTTGTGAAAAGAATAACAGCTTATTGCATTATCCATCATCAAAGAAGACATAACGTCAATGTTGATCATTACACCGTGGTATCAACAAAATTTTCAGTTTTTTTCTGCTCATTCGTTATTTTCTTCTTTTTTATGTGTGTGTGTATTTCTTGACGTAGCTTTCAATTCCGCAACTGGACTGTAGATTTATCATTTAAAAAAAGGGGTGTTTGACAGTAATGAGTGATTGGTCTCATGATAAAATGTGACGATATAAATATTTATTTTACTATTCTTAAATTAGACTATATAACGTAACTGGTGAAAGCTACGGTCAGATTTATATATATATAGAGCAATGAAAAATAATTATTAGAACTTATTATACGTCTGTATGTAAACGGTGTGCATGAAAAAAAGAAAGATAATGAAGGCTATTATGTTACAGCAAACAGACTTTAAAAAAGACGAAGTTGATTAAAGTTTTTAATATTCTTGTCTCTTTTCTAAGTGATTTAAATCACACTTACTCACTTTCACAAAAACACAAAATATTAACCATTATCTTTCCATGATATATATATATTTGTTTTTAGTTATATACAGCTCTTACGGTATCGAAGAGAATGATTAATAATCATTGTTCTGGAGTTAGAACTTGTTCAGAGTGTTTGTAATAGTATTAGCATAAGTCTTTAAGTTTTTTGGTAAATAATTTATTTATTATTTATTCTTGCCACTAGGGATTACTGGGTTTCTAGCGTTCAGTTTCTCCGTTTCTAGTTTGTGTTGTCCAGATAGCACGATTAATTTTTTCCCCACTGCTGTTCCTGTGATCTTTAAACTGAAAGAGGGCTAAAAATTGGTCAAAAAATCCATAGTTTACAACAGCCCCAATATCTAAGATTCTACAAACAAAGCGAGTTAAGGAGAGGATCCTACTTCAAAAATTGGAAGAGAGAGCTGACTTGAACTTAAATTCCCATACTCCATCGTGGATCAAGAAAAGCTCTAAAGAAGGCAGGAGAGGATCCTACTTCAAATATGGGAAGAGAGAGCTGACTTGAACTTAAATTCCCATAATCCATCGTGGATGAAGGAAAGCTCTAAAGAAGGCACATTCTATGTCAACTGTGTAAAAAAAAAGTGTATATTAACATTTTATTTCACTAATGGGTCAGATAAACAACGAATTTAAAATGTGGGATTTTCTACCTGAAAGACGCTTTATGCACATGTGAACTAAACTAAACCAAACATGCTCGCTCTTTCAGCCGTGAGGGCGTTATAATGTGTGGTCAATCCCACTATTCATTGGTAAAAGAGTAGCCCCAGAGTTGGCTATGGGTGGCGATGACTAGCTGCCTTCCCTCTAGTCTTACACTGCTAAATTAGGGATGGCTAGTGCAGATAGCCCTCGTGTAGCTTTGCGCGAAATTAAAAAACAAACAAACAATCTTATTAATTTTATTCAAGTAATTTACAAATCAAATTTTATGAAAGAATTAATAACACAGCGTTAAATTATTTTATCGCCTTTAATTTATTTTAATTATCATTATTATTATTATTTTTACCCGAATTTAATTTTACTATCATTCACAAAAACTGGAGAACCTTACAAGTCTTCTTGTACCTGGATCGCGGTCATTTAACACTGTAATCCCAACGGGAGAAACCCACATTTGTAATTCTAAGAATCCATGAGCAAAAAGCAAAGGAGAACGCGTTATAACATGTCAACGACAATACATCTGTTATAACCTTTCAATAAGTTGATTACATTATGTTCTCCATTGACCCCAAAACATCACTGCTATATAATGATAAAGAACAAGACTTACCAAGTGCTCGTTTTTTTTTTTTTTATGTATAAGATTTTTCCGGTGATGTTCAACTAACCGAGTGTACATGTACTGTAGCGATACTTAGTTTTATCGGGGAATAAATTAACCCGCGATAAACGGAAGCAGGTTATGTTCAATATATTCTTTCTTCGCCACGCGCAGAACACTTGTTACTTCCCAATGTAACAAAGAAATTTTAATTAATTCGTAAGCTTGGAGGCGTTGATGCTGGAAATACATTTTTCTAAGCGAGAGGAATATCGAGTGGATTTTAATTATGTAATTACGCCGCTCTCACTTTCCAAATAAATACGCAGTTGCTCGTCGAGGGTTGATGACGTACGAATTTTAGGCGTTTTTTGTTTGTTGTTGTCATTTTCAACTGTTTAACAATTATATTGAGCAAAAATATGCCATTCGTTAATGAAATTGTCAGTTTCCTTCCCAGTTAATAAGTGGGTATTTACAAGGGATCGTTTGTTTGTAATTAAGCACAAAGCTACACAATGGGCTATCTGTGCTCCGGACTTACAACGCTAGAATCCGGGTTTCGATACCCGTGGTGGGCATAGACATACCGCTGTGCCACTGGGGGTATTTACAAGTGAACAAACCCAGTAAAAGTTATTTATTATACGACGTCCAAACGACTCCGTGACTAAAAATATTGTTTGAATTTCAACTCAAAGCTACTTGGTGGATATCTGCGTTAGGCGTACCTAATTTTGTAGTGATATACGAACCGCCAAATCTTGAACTACTCGTTTACCAACAAATAGTGGGATTGACCGTCACATTATATCGCCCCCAATATTGAAAGGACGAGTATGATCTGTAAAGGAATTCGAACGCAGCGCCCCTCAAATTTCGAGTCGAGAGCTTTGATCACCAAGACGCCTGAAATGTAGGAGATCAAATATGATGATATTCGAGTACGTATATCTCTACGTAGTTTGCTCTCATATAAATAGACAGGTATGATAAGATTCGTGCAACATTCGTTGTTATAGGATAATAAGGCATCATTATGTCTTTTCACAGATTATACGTATAGAACGAATCACACAAAGAAAACCCTTTCTCTGTGTGTGTGTGTGTGTATGATCTGGATGGATAATTGGTGAGTGTCGGGTTTTTGGGGCAATTGTTATTTGTCACAAAAGAAAACTAATAAACGAGAAATCTCAGACGAACAGACTCCCAATAGCAAAAAAAAACCACCGAAATTAGCCCTAAATACATGCTTGGAAAGAGCGGACTATATTAGGTTAAAAAAATTAATATATCGTGACAATCGTCAACGTTTCGTTGGTGATTCTCTAACGCAGAATATATATATATAAACTGCAATGGATGCGTTAGCAAATATTTATTTATCTCTTAGTGCCTTGTACGTAGGCTACTTCCTGGCGTCACGTGTTTCTAATGCGAACTCTTAATGACAAGTCCATAGATTTCTCGCTTAATCGACGATTTAAGCTAATCAAACGCGTAATGGATGTTTCATGGGAAGACCGGGGATCTAAGCCTTTGTGTGCTCTCAAAGAGCAGCTTGAGGATTTGTCAGACACTTCTCGAAACAAATCTTTCTGAATGTTATTTCGTTGATCCTCATGCGTTTATTATTCGCAACGCGAGTGTGAAACGGTTGATACGTGATTCTCTTTATGCTGAAGTTGATTGGAATAAAATTTCGTTAATAAAATATGTGAAACAGACACTTGGAGACGGTTGTGTTCTCACTGAAACCATGTAGTGATTACGTCGTAAGGAAATGGTGTTTGCGTTTAACGTTCTCACTCAAACCGGATAGTTACGTCGTGATGACAGCTTTAATGTTCTCACTCAAACCAGATAGTTACGTCATGATGAGACAATGTTTACATTTTATGTTGTCACTGAAACGAGACAGTTACGTCCTGAGGAATCGGTGTCCATTGTAATGTTCTATCTGAAATCACATATTTACGTCCTGGGGAATTGGTGTCTATTGTAATGTTCTAACTGAAATCACATATTTACGTCCTGGGAATCGGACGTAAATATGTGATTTCAGATAGAACATTACAATAGACACCTGAGGAATCGGTGACTATTGTAATGTTCTATCTTATTATAACGAAACGTCGTTCAAGATTGAAGGAAAATGATAAAGATGTTTCTTGAGTTAATGCAATAACGCGCGCGCAGATAGAGGTTAAGGTATGGAGTCGCTTTCGTAGTTCGTGTCCAGTGTGGAGTTTAAGCAAAATATTTGACATCTTTCCAACGTCTTGTTATTTTCCAATTGTCATCACGGTTTCCTTGTCGTACAGTCGAGCAGAAGGACACGTTCTGGCGTAAGTAATGTACACGTAAATAAATAACTTTACTGTTTTTAGACTGTAGGCTGTACACTTCACCATGTTTTATTTTTCCACCATGGTGATTAATAACTACTAATATTCGCTTATGTTTACCTTCCTAATGATATATAACTATCGTCCATTACTTTCCCATTTCGTTTTATGAATAATTAACTATTCCTCCTGAAAATAACTTATCGTATGTTTTATCGGGGCCCCGGCATGGCCTGGTGGTTAGGGAGCTCGACTCGCAATCTGCGGGTCGCGGGTTCGAATCCCCGTTCCTCTAAGGATGCTCGCCCTTTCAGCCGTGGGGGCGTTATAAGGTGACGGTCAATTCCACTATTCGTTGGTAAAAGAGTAACCCAAGAGTTGGCGGTGGGTGTTGATGACTAGCTACCTTCTCTCTAGTCTTAACTTCATTCAAACAAACCACAGAAATATGGAGTACCAAACCAGATAAATATCCAGAAGTACCGAAAACAAATTCAACTGAAATGCTTTAAAGAAATGGGCGTGCCAGCAGTTAGGACCATCATTGGAACAATTACAAACATTTAATATAAACAACCAAGGAATTATATACTTAGAAGCATCAGGCACAATAGAAGCATTAACGAACACACATCCGAACACTACGTGATTTGTATGCACGTAAACCTCTCTGCAAACCACATAAATTATTAACAAACAGTCTAAGATTTGCCAGGAAAACAAATAACAAGAACTTGAAGCATTCCTCCACAAATTTCTCTGGTCTGACGAGACTAGAATAGAACTTTTCTACAAAAATGGAGCACAGTATGTTTGGGGCGAAAAAAGAAAAGCCTTCGATGAAGAACATCTTGTACTTACGGTTAAACACGGACGTGGTTCAATTATGATATCGGGTGAAAAACATTTTGTACCTACAGTTAAACATAGAATGGTTGGATCATGATACGTTGGTGTTCCAGCAGTGCAGACGTTCATGTAGAGGAAGAGCTAATAAATGCAACCAAGTGAAAACATTCTGGAAAGTAAATGAGGATGATTGGCAGAAGGTTTAACTTATCTTTCAACACGACAATGACCCAAAAACCGTATGGCTAAGTAATTCTTGAAAAAACGAAGATAAAGGTTACGGAATGGTCTTTAAAGTCATCAGATCTCTTATCCATTAGAAATGCTTTGGACCGATCTGATTAAAGGCTGTGGGCAAGCACTGTGTATCGAAATTTTCTGAGCTGAAGGAAATATGCCAGATGGGATGGGCACAGATTTCTACAACAAGACGTAATGCACTGTTTGAGAATTATCATAAACGTCTGAAAGATGTAATAAAAGGAAAAGCAGAACACACTAAATACTAAAGCAGGGATAACAGCTCTTGTGTAATGAACGAAAACTGTTTGTTAACTTTCAAGAAAGTGTGTATTTTGCATTTTTGTTACATTTATAAAACATTAAAATTTACTAAATTCTTATCTTTAATACCTTACCTTTAATTATGATATAATAAGCATAGAGTCCCTATATTTTTGCCTGCGACACACAGACAAAGCAGGTGGTATGTGTTAAAACATCTGAACGTTATATGCAGTGACAGATAGATTATGATATCTATATATAAAACAGTTTAGTATATGTTAAAAAGTATAAACATTGTTTGAAGTGACAGATAGTTTGTTCTATATATCTCTCTTTCTATATATACATATATATAAAAGTAGGGTGTATTTTAAAATGTACAAAAATATTTGTATTGATATAAATAGATAGGTCTTCGTTTATTGGTTTATATATAGAAAGATAAATATTTATCTATTATTACAAAAAGTTTCAACACCTGTCCTACTATCTTGTATACTGGAGGAAATAGGAAATGGGTTTCCATATGTCACCATGGAGGTAAAGAGGAAATGGGTTCTATATGTCACCATGGGGGTGAAGAGGAAATGGGTTTTTCATATGTCACCATGGGGGTGAAGAGGAAATGGTTTTTCATATGTGTGAAAAGGAAACATACAGACGATTTTACGTAAATATATTTTCCAAAGTTGCACCGTGCTTTTGGCATTGACTAATTAACACCTTATTGGAGTCTAGCTAATTAGTAGCAGCGGATTTAATACTTTACATCAAAAAAGCTTGGTGGTGTTAACACTAGTATAAACTTCAGAATTACGTCATAAGAAGGAAAGACTGTTGACATATGGAAATCATTTCCTCTTCACCCCCATGGTGACACATGGAACCCATTTCCTCTTTACCTCCATGGTGACATATGGAAACCCATTTCCTCTTCACCCCCATGGTGACATATGGAACCCATTTCCTCTTCACCCCCATGGTGACATATGGAACCCATTTCCTCTTTATCTCTATGGTGATCGTCTTGTTATCTTAAAGGGTAAGTTCCAGTGTCATTGTTGACAGGTAAAGCCGCTAGGAGAAGCCGAAGAGATAATAATTAAGACTTGTAAGTTGGAGTTTTGTTGTCGTTGACTCCGCCTAATGTGATTGACTCCATTGATCGACTCTCAATGACTGCCTTCTAGAAGTAGAACGAGTTTAGATAATTTGAAACTTGGGTTTCCTTTGAACTCATTGCAACTAACACCAGTGTCCTCTGAACTGTTTTGTTTTTCCTAGGGATTTATTAATAATCAATAAACAAAAACTAAATTGCTCTCGTGAACCCAGAACCGAGATTTTCGCTTTAAAACTGCTCTCTGTTGAACAAAGGAAACTCGGATTATTATTTCAGTTAAAAATATGAAAAGTTTAACTAAACAAACGAAACAGCTATTATTACGAAATCAGTAGAGTGACGTTTTACTGAAGCCACTTTCAGTTGAAAACCAAAGTTAAACGAAGGTAACTCGGATTGTTGAAAACCATTATTGTGACGTTTCACTCTAACCTGAACGACAAATATAAATTCAAATATCATATTGTAAGTTTTTTTTTCTAGTGAAATCAGTGTTATATAGCATCCAAATTTTGCATCAGTTTTACTGATACAGAGTGTTATATAGCATCCAAATTTTGCATCAGTTTTACTGATACAGAGTGTTATATAGCATCCAAATTTTGCTTCAGTTTTACTGATACAGAGTGTTATATAGCATCCAAATTTTGCATCTGTTTTACTGATACAGAGTGCTATATAGCATCCAAATTTTGCATCTGTTTTACTGATATAGAGTGCTATATAGCATCCCAATTTTGCATCAGTTTTACTGATACAGAACGAAAAATTCCGTTGGTTCCGGCGTACAACTGACTAAGTACAGTCATGATACTATATTACACACACCTATTGGAAGCACATACAAGTCCAATAAAAAGATGTCTAACATCACACTCAGAGAACTGACCAGTATGACGATCCGTCAGCTAAGGTGTTCTAAACCTTAACAGCAATTTTCCTGTTTTTTTGTATGTGTCTACTTTTCTATGCAGTTAAACAGAGAAATATGGCAAGTAACTTCCCCAAGTAACATAATATGAAACGTGGGTGTTAAGTGAAATTAAAGTGAGTTAAAAGAACATTAATAGTTGGCTCGTAATCTTTAAATTAAATAACGTTAATTTCGCTTAAAAAAAACGCTAAAAAATAAGGTAAAAAAATAGCTAAAAAACTGGCAAACTAACCACATATAAACATATTTTTTATTCCAGTTTGTAAAATCTCAGCATTGTTATTGTTTTGTCTTACATCTACCAGTTGGCTGTGACGTTTAATTCTTCTTCCAGTTTGTAAAATCTCAGAATTGTTATTGTTTTGTCTTACATCTACCAGTTGGCTGTGACGTTTAATTATTCTGATAAACCACAGATTAAGGTTTTAAATGTTAGAAAAAAAAACATCACTACAGATTGGAAGCTTCTGCGTGTTTAATAGAGATAAATACAGTATAAGCATGTTTTATTTCAAGTACACGTGAATATTCGATACACAGTTTTAGAAAATAGAAAACATATGCTTTCTTCTTACTATCTACGGTTACGTAAGCTTAACGTGGATCTCAAGAGTTGGCGGTGGGTGGTGATGACTAGCTGCCTTCCCTCTAGTGTTACACTGCTAAATTAGGGACGGCTAGCGCATATAGCCCTCGTGTAGCTTTGTGCGAAATTCATAACAAACAAACTCTGCGGTAGAGCTGTGTATTTCAGATCTTGTTAGCAAAGGGGAATTCGTACAATACCAATACCACAAAATATTTCCTACACTTCAACCTGTGGGTGCGTTATAAGAATAAAAGTCAGTTCCGTAGCGTGGATGGTGGGCGGTAGGATGTTACTGATTGGTTGCCTTCCTTCTGGTCAGTAGTTCAAATCAGAGACAGCGGAAGGTAGCCTTGGTAGTTTTATCATAAATACAACTACAAATTGTAACTATCCCGAATTGTAACTACCCCGTATTCTGTGTAGCTGGTTTTTTTCTTTTTCTGCAAGCGATTGCGTTATAACTTTTATGAATTTGTTCGGAATTAAAACCCACAGATTGAAACAGAGTACAAGAAATCTGTTCAGAAAACGAGTAAGAAGACAACCATTGTTGAATTAACTCTTACTAAAAAAGTAATCTCACAACCTAGCGGTTATAATTTCATCGTGTTGTATCCTTTGTATTCCTTGTTTCCCTTCTGTAGTAAGACATACTCACAGTCATATATCAAAGGCTGTCATTTCTGATTTCAGTGACGTCTAACGAGGAGTGGACAGCTGCTGACATAGTGAATGACATAGAGTTAGCGTGACGTCGTTCTTTCGCTGTGTGAGTATTGTTTTACATACATGTGCAAAGTGCTCTCCGGATGTGACGTCGGTTTTTTTCAGCGTTGAGAATTTATCAGTATTAGCCAAAATTACGGTCAGAAAAGAGAAACGAATAGGCAAAATATTTGTTATATAATTCATGCTATACAACTGACTTTTTTTTTCGTACTCAGAGGCGCATAGAAACAACATTTCTCTGCTAAAGTATAAAAATAGCGTGAATTTTAACCATGAAATACAGTATTAACAATGAAACTAAATAAGCTAATCTTGAAATCACCATGAAACTAAATAATCTATTTTTGAAGTCACCATGAAACTAAATAATCTATTTTTGACGTCACCATGAAACTAAATAATCTATTTTTGAAGTCACCATGAAACTAAATAAGCTGTTTTTGAAGACACCATGAAACTAAATAATATATTTTTGAAGTCACCATTAAACTAAATAATCTATTTTTGAAGTCACCATGAAACTAAATAATCTATTTTTGAAGTCACCATGAAACTAAATAATATATTTTTGAAGTCACCATGAAACTAAATAATCTATTTTTGAAGTCACCATGAAACTAAATAATCTATTTTTGAAGTCACCATGAAACTAAATAATCTATTTTTGAAGTCACAATGAATGTGAATCTATTTTACCAGTTAAAGTTTATATTTTTTTTTTTTTGTACTACACTTGCCGGACCATTTTTTTCAACTTACAGAACTAAAGAAAAGAAAAGTGTGAAACAAGTATCTACAACCTAACTACACGAATGGAATATAATCCCAATCCCCCGGTGGTACAGCTGTAAGTCTTTGGATTTACAACGCTAAAAATCAGGGTTTCGATTCCATTCTGTGGACACAGCAGATAGCCCAAATATGGCTTTCTCTAAGGAAACACAGACACACGTGTAATCACAAATAAATATAGGTGTTTTAGGTTTTTTAACATAATATTGGCTCCTAATTTAATTCGGCTTGTTTGTTATACTGACAATTTCAAATTATCTGTACATATTAAAAAACGACACTTGCCATTTCCACTTTATAAACAGCACTTAGATTAAATTTACTACTTAAGGACATTTTATTGCCTTCCGGTCCTAGCGTGTGTGTGCTTAATTTTAAATTTAAAAGTATCTTTTACAAAACTTTATAATATGAACGTAATGTGACACGTGTGTTGATTCGGCTTTATTGATTTCTCTGAAATTAGTCTTGTGTAAGGCTTAACTGAAATAGAATGTCCCTTAAGCTTTGACCATTTATTTCAGCTAACGTTAATGTGTGTATATTTTATAATCTTTCAGCATTTTCTTGTTCTGTAGTTTCCAGATGTCCCCAGAGGCCCAATGCGAAACCAAGGCGACTTGCTGGGTGTAGTGCTCTTCTGACTTTTACTAGCCTACCGCGAATCAATATTCACATTAGTCTCAAGCCTATTTCATTATGCAAACAGGCTGACCTGTGTCTGTGGGGTGTGAATTAATATTTTTGTATATGTAGATATTAACGTTTGTTGTTTATCATTGTTCTTATTTCATTCTTAACTCAATATTATTATTATCTGATTTTATTAATATCTAGAGATTGTTTGGGTTTGACTTTCAATTTAGATTTTGAGACGAGTTTTGGTGTGTTAACGAGATACACTTAAAACTTAAACAAATAAGTCAGTTTAAATTATGTTACGGAACTGGCGGCAGTATTTCTATATGAAAGCGCCACCTATGCTCACGGCCGAGAAGTTAATGTTACGGCAACTGGCAGCAGTGTTTCTGTAGAGAAGCGCCACCTATGTTCCCGGCTGAGAAGTTAATGTTACGACAACTGGCGGCAGTATTTCTATAGGAAAGCACTGCCTATGTTCACTGCCGAGAAGTTAATGTTACAGCAACTGGCAGCAGTTTCCTTGCAGGGAAGCGCCACCTATGTTCACTGCCGAGAAGTTAATGTTACAGCAACTGGCAGCAGTTTCCTTGCAGGGAAGCGCCACCTATGTTCACTGCCGAGAAGTTAATGTTACAGCAACTGGCAGCAGTTTCCTTGCAGGGAAGCGCCACCTATGTTCACGGCCGAGAAGTTAATGTTACTGCAACTGGCGGCAGTTACTTATTGGCCAGCAGAGACCAGTATCGTTGAAGTACGATCTTCCATATTGTTACTTATTGACCAACAGGGACCAGTATCGTTGAAGTACGGTCTTCCATAATGTTACTTATTGACCAACAGGAACCAGTATCGTTGAAATATAGTCTTCCCTAACGTTACCTATTGACCAGCAGAGACCAGTATCGTTGAAATATAGTCTTCCCTAATGTTACTTATTGACCACTATCTTTGAAGTACAGTCCTCCCTAATGTTTCTTATTGACCAGTATCGTTGAAATATAGTCTTCTCTAATATTACATATTGACCAACAGGGACCAGTATCGTTGAAATATAGTCTTCCCTAATGTTATTATTGACTGTCGCTCTTATATCGCACCCACAGGTGAAAGTGCTTAGAGTGATCAGCAGTATCGCGACGTAAACCTTGGACCCTCCGTTCCGCAACCAGGCGTGCTAACCGCTACGAAAACAAAAAAAAAGCCTAACTCGTTAGGATAAAGACCACAATCTTCCGTATGATGAATGACGTCACTCTAAGACGTCCACATTCCATCATAACCATGTTAGTCCTAATAAGGATATAAGAAACACAGACAAATAAAAGATCAGAAACAAATTCAGATGCAAGTTAACAAAAGCGTATCATCATTAAATCTAGTATGTGAAACTTTTAGATTTGATATGGGAAAATATTTTTTGAATTCATTATTTGACATCCTAAACGTCGCAATTAGGATATAGAATTCTTTAAAAAAAAAAACAGGAAACGTTATTTCGAAACATTTTATAATAAATATTGTATTTACGATTTTCGTGACAAGAAAAGTCCCATTATTACAAGGATAAGTAACCTTATTCACTATGCAGACAGACAATAATATAAATTACTGTTTTAGAATGGTGATTCATTTATGATCTATTGAGAAATAACGTATTTGCATAAACATACAAAACTCAAAGCGTCTATTTCAACGACGTTAATCGGCAAAGTGTGCTTCCGCCCATGAAGTCACGTGGTTACTTGAAGCTGAAGTGCATCCAAGTCACGAAATCTATTAAACTGAAATTTCCTTAATAGTCATACGAAATGCCGAGTAGGTTTTCACCTCTAGATTTGCGTTGCAATTTTTGCGGGTATTTGTAAAAGTACCAGAAACTTTTTGGTGACGTTGCATGGGCTTAAAATGTCAAAAAAAAATAAATAAATTCGATCGAAAAGAACAGTAAAACATGAGTGTTTACATCAAGAGGCTACCGGTGTTCAGAAACGTCTTTAAATAAAAAGGGAACAAACTGATTCAGGTAAATCCATGCACGCCCTAACGACTTATTGTCATGCAATAAATACGTTACCATTGAAAATCCCCCCCCCCCCAAAAAAAAACCCAACAACTTCAAAATGAAAATGGTCTAGTAGTTAGCGTGCGAAACGGTGGATCTATGTGTCTGATGTTCACGTCTCGTTAACCGTAAAATAAAAAAATAAATAATCGAGCTCCAATCTTTCGGTCTGTGGCTACATCCTAAGGGTAACGGTCAAATCTCACTAATTAGTCAGGCATAAGTAGCCCAAGAGTTGGCGGTAGGTGCTGTTGACTAACTGCTTTCCCTCTTGTCTATCAGTTTATAACTATAAGTACTTCTACAGGGTCAATAGCGCAGATAGCCCTTGTGTAGCTTTGCGCGAAATTAAAAAAAACAACAAAAAACTACAGGGTCCCCGAAAGTGTTTCGCTTCAAGACTAAATAAATCCAAAATTAAGAAAAACATATATTTTTATTCCCTACCTTTGCAGTTCATATGTAGTGATTTGTTGCAGCCTACAGAGTGCATAATTCTTCTTGTGATTCATGGCATGCGCACGTTTTACTGACGTAACGACGGTACAAATTGCAAACGTTAAGGGTCCCTTATGTGACGTCACTTTAGTGTCTACTGACTCACTGACAAACAATACACTACTGTAAAGTGTTGCGAGTGGTTAAAACAGGTGATCCTTCCAAGAGGCCTTCGACCCTCTTTCGGGTAAATTAGAGACGGCTAACGCAGTTATCCATTGCGTAGCCTAGCGTGAATATCCGAAAACAAAGAAACAAACAACCAGTATTAAAAATAAAGTTTTATCAATTTACTTAGGTTTCTTTGGTTCTTTTATACACCGAGTAATCATTAGATAAAACAAATGCCCCTAATCCCGTAAAAATATTCATTTTGTTTGTTTCTTGAGTTTCACGCAAAGCTACAAGTGGGCTATCTGCGCTAGTCGTCCCTAATTTTGCAGTGAAAGACTAGAGGGAAGGCAGTTAATCATCACCATTCAAAGCCAACACTTGGGCTACTCTTTTACCAACGAATAGTGGGATTGACCGTCACATTATAACGGCCCCACGGCTGAAAGAGCGAGCATGTTTGGTGGGGTGGGGGGAATCGAACCGTGACCTACAGATTACGAGTCGAGTGTCTTAACCACCAGGTCATGCCGGGCGTAAAATCGTTCATGTAGATGTGAACATCTGTTAAATATGTGTTTAAAATTTATGTAAAATGATATATCATATTGTGAGCCTACATAAATATATAATCCTTTATAAATATTATCAATTGTTCTGTCAGATAACTACGGTTAAAGGCGTATTACATCTAAGTCCATAATGTTTGATATTCAGATGTATATGAAAATATATATATATATTTGTCTTTAGATATGTTGAATTTTCTTTGTTTGTTTGAAGTTAGGCACAAAGCTACACAATGGGCTATCTGTGCTCTGCCCACCACGGGTATCGAAACCCGGTTTTTAGCGTTGTAAGTCCGCAGACATACAGCTGTGCCATTGGGGGGGGAATTAAAAAGTTGTTATTAAGCGCAAAGCTACACAATGGGCTATCTGTACTCTGCCCACCACGGGTATCAAAACTCGGTTTTTAGCGTTGTAATTCCGCAGACATGCCATTGGGGGGCAGGTATGTTGAGAAATTACATCTCATACGATATTAGGAATGGAATTATATTTTCTATTTTGTCTCTGATCAAAATAAAATAAATGTGTAATATAATCATTAAGCTGTTTCTCAACTGTATAATACCGAATGTTAAAATTAGACACCATGTCATAACGTTGTTCACACATCTGGATTAATTTAGGTTACTGTGTGGTGAATTAAAAATGTAATCCACTGAACAGACCATCTAATGAGGTGTAATTAGTTGTGTGAATCATTTAGTATGATATAATAAGTCACATGGATTATTGAATATGTTGTAGTCCAGCAAGTCCACCATCAAGTGACAGGTGACTTCAGTCATGTGGATCATTAGACGAGTTTTAATCCAACAAGTGAGTCATCAAGTGACAGGTGACTTCAGTCATGTGGATCATCAGACGAGTTTTAATCCAACAAGTGAGTCATCAAGTGACAGGTGACTTCAGTCATGTGGATCATCAGACGAGTTTTAATCCAACAAGTGAGTCATCAAGTGAGGTGCGTCCAGTCAAATGGGTCATCATACAAGCTGTTATAGAACAAGTGGGTCATCAATTGAGATGCGTCCAGTCAAATGGGTCATCATACAAGCTGTTATAGAACAAGTGGGTCATCAAGTGAGATGCGTCCAGTCAAATGGGTCATCAGACAAGCTGTTATAGAACAAGTGGGTCATCAAGTGAGATGCGTCGAGCCATATGGATCATCATACAAGCTGTTATAGAACAAGCGAGTCATCAAGTGAGATGCGTCCAG
>NW_013675331.1:19171-22977 GCF_000517525.1 Limulus polyphemus | reverse complement strand
AAACAAAGATAAAATAGGGATAGCTAGCGCAGACAGCCGTTAGGTTGTAAAAAAACATCGGACTAAACTCTGTCATTCTTTAACAGTTTGTATTGAGCTTTCCAAAACAAAGACTAACTATAATATTACAGAAGTATTAAGTTTATTAAAGATTATTACTTCAGGTTGCAGATAAAGAATCGGCGAGATTTGATTATTTATTCCATCATAAGTTGTAAAAATGGCAGAAGTCAGCGAATCAGGTTTCGTAAATTATCTCTTTATCAACCGGCTGTAACTAGTTTCACGTGATATTATTACTTAATATACTCGTCTTACTCGAGCTCGGAGTGACATTGTTAACATTTCAGTGCCATTTTCGTGATATTTCAGTTGAATTACAACAGTCTGTAGTTATTACGTGCGGTCACATTTACAGTTGATGTTATTTATCATATGATGATATTTATCTAAATATCATCGAATGACCGATTCCTCTTCCTTTCTCTTAATTGAGGAATTTGCTGCTAAAGTTTGTAAGGTTAACCAATGGGAGAAATCATTACATTTAAGTTTGTAAGGTTAACCAATGGGAGAAATCATTACATTTAAGTTTGTAAGGTTAACCAATGGGAGAAATCATTACATTTAGACGATATTAAAGTGATGACGTCACAAACATATTTATTAACGCCCGTGGTTATTGAAGTTGTAACCGTAGGCTGTTTATCTTATTAGCTGTGTCTTTCCAGAAGTTGAACTAAATTATGGTGTTCTAACTGTGGACTTTCAGAACGAAATGTGCATTTGTTTGTTTGTTCGTTTTGAATTTCGCGCAAAGCTACACGAGGGCTAGCCGTCCCTAATTTAGCAGTGTAAGACTAGAGAGAAGGCAGCTAGTCATCACCACCCACCGCCAACTCTTGGGCTACTCTTTTACTAACGAATAGTGGGATTGATCGTCATTTTATAACGCCCCCACGGCTGAAAGGGGATTCGAAGCCTCGACTCTCAGCTTGCGAGTCGAGTGCCCTAACCACCTGGCGAGCCAGGAATGTGTAATCTGTGGTTAATGAACAGAATGGAACAATATACAACAGAGGAAGATAAAATGTTGATAAAACACGAATTTCGTTTTCTATTTCCATCTAGTTAAGATGTGTTAATTAAACGTCTTGAATAACACAAATCTTCACTATGTGTCACAGAAACTTAGTAACAAAAGAAATCACGAGGATTAATATTAATTTATATCTTTAGGACTGATGTAGTCAGTGTTCGAGTCTGTAACAGTTACATTTTATCCTTGATTCTATATTTTATGTATTATAACATAAAAATATATAACTATCATGAAATGACGTGTTTTACAACAGGTAAACTAACTACCTTGTTCAGCTTCTATGATACATTTGAAAAATAATATATTAACTTACTAATTACCATAAATTGTTTTGTTTTGTTTTGTTAAATCATTAAACATATTTTGATTCCTAATGGTCTGACTTATATTTTATGTGTATATTTCACATTTTTTTCATTCAGCTCGTCCAGTGCACTGAAAAGATTTATTGTAAGACTTTCAAGATCACTAAAAATATTTAATCTAAAACAAAAAGGCAAATAGAGCATCACAATAAGATACTATTATATTTATATGGTCCTTAAATTAGCTAAACTCACCAGTATTGGTAACTCCTTTCCATGTCCAAGAATACTTTGAATTCTGTTGTTTCTTTTCTTCTTTCTATTTACAAGCATTTGGTCAATTTCTAAATAATATAGGTGTTCACCAATCAAAGAAAGATCTGTATATTTTCCATTAAATATATTTAAATACTGTTTTGCCTAAAATGTAAGAGAAAATTTGCATAAAATTATTTCTGTCCAACATCAGCGAAATCTACATTTTCATTTGTGTCTTTTTTGTACAAACAAACAAAGCATGGATTATATTTCCATTCCACCTCAAAAAATGAGGGGAGATAGCACCTTACAGTTAACGTTACCTCTTTAATTTTCACATCTATTCTTGTATGCAAGTTGTACCTAAATTCTAAAAAAATATGCACTGAATATTATTTTTGTTCTTTAAATTAACGAAAATTGATTAAGCCTAACTGCTGCTATAAGCATTATTCGATAGGTCTGATGTTACTGTGTTTAGGCCTGTCGTTACATTAGATAATAGGCCTAGGGTATAGTTTTATCATTATGGTATTAGGGCTATGGCAGAAAGTTTCAACGAAGGTCATAAAAATTAACAAAACACCAAATAAGCTTAGATTCTGGTTTCTGCGCGCATCGTTTGTTTTGGTAATGCATCATAACTTTTACACACAAAAAAACATAAAAGTCGCTTCAAAAGCCCAATGTCAGTTTTTACTCGATCATGAAAGCGTCTCTAAACATGATGTTAGCAGAAAATAAAAAAAAATGCTTAATGGTATTAATGATGGTTGAAATAAATGTAAACAACAAGTCTGATAGCGAGAAAGTTTAGAGATGAAAACCAGTTCTAGTTATATCTTGTATTGATAGGCCTGGGCCTAAATAATGATTTATGCCTGACTCATAAAGTTATATTTACTTAAATAATTTTATGTATGAAGAAAAGTCTAGTACGGAACGAAATATGTGTATAATTAATTAGCTTGTGTCATTTAGTGCTACGAATGTTTAATCTGATAATTATTTAATACTCACAGCAGTAACAGATCATAAAAGCACAAAAACATATTTGAGACGAGTCACGACCTAGCTATGAAATATTTGTAAATCATCATATTAAACAGTTTCAAGGTTACAGTTAAGTAATTAAATCAGAATGAGCCACGATAGCGTATATATATATTAATAATCTGAACTCTAATGACGCGTGTTTATGTAATAACATTTTCAAAGTAATATAATTTATACAAATACCTTTATAAATCGATACAACACAACGCACTCAAATTGACTGACTTTGAAACTTGACGCCCTCTTCATTTTACTACTGCCGCGATAATGGCGCATATCCTTATTTATATTTTTTCACACTTTTTTCTATTATTTTTCAATCCAATTTTAACCTGTAGCTGGAGAGCGGTTTTTATATAAAAGGTTTGTAAAATCTGTGATAGTACACGTATTGCTCAAATTATACGTTTTATAACATTTTATAGTTACATATCTGAATGCAATAAGAGATATTTAAAGTATCTTTAGTTTAAAGTTTGGTTTTACTTTTTACCATCATTAATTTAGTCAGTCAGTATTGGGCTTGATTCAAATAAAATTATAACGCATTGACGCTTCATTTTTGAGGCACTCGTGTGCCTAGAATCTTTTTTTCTTTGTGTGGTCTAATACAGTAACATGCTGAATCTAACTTAGGCCTATTATTAGGCCAAGTTTTTTATCTTTAGTTTGAGAAATAACTGTTTAGATAATATTATAATTAAATGTATTCCGTGGTTTTGTCTGCCAACCTATTTCATGAGTTTGGTAGCGATTCGCGTAATTTCCAGTGCTTTAATGTCGTCTTCTACATGCCGAATTCTGTCATAGCATCCTTTATTTCCAAACCAATAATATAAAAAAGAAAGAAAAGGAAACCATACTATAGCATTGGGGTAAAGTAATTTTCTGATACGACATAAGAATTAATAATTTCGTTTAGAGTTTACGTACTGGAGAATGATCGCACCAGTGACCGAAACGTTGTACCTTTTCTAAAAACAAATCTTACCCACTGTAAAAGCTATAACTTGTAATAAACATATTTAGTGTTTCGGCTAATGTAATTATTTAGGTATATCGGTGAAGTCGAAGAGGGAGCATAA
>NW_013675331.1:9513-19004 GCF_000517525.1 Limulus polyphemus | reverse complement strand
CTCCCAACGGCACAGCGGTATGTCTACGGACTTACAACGGTAGAAACCGGGTTTCGATACCTGTGGTGGGCAGAGTACAGATAGCCCATTGTGTAGCCTTGTGCTTAACTTCAAAACAAGACAAACAAAAACCAAATGTGTAATGTAATAATCTCCATTATTCGCAACAATCTTTCGTTCCATGCTGATTTTCTTGGACCTGGCTTGGCCTGATGATCAGGACACTCGACTTGAAACCTACGGTCAACTCCACTGTTAGGCTAGAGTAACTTAACAGTTGACGTTAGTTGTATTAACTATCTACCTCTCATCTCATATAGCTCTCAAGTAGCTTTGTGCGAAATTCAACAAACTGATATGTGAAAATCTGACGATATTATTTAATTCTACTGACTTAGGTTTTAGTTCACGAGCGACATCTATAGCCTTAACCATATTGTACACTTTATGAAGTGCATAAATACTTAGGAATTTTATTTCACCATACTTACCACAATAAAGATCGTACTTTATGTTACAATGA
Source organism: Limulus polyphemus (assembly GCF_000517525.1). Classification (NCBI taxonomy): domain Eukaryota; kingdom Metazoa; phylum Arthropoda; class Merostomata; order Xiphosura; family Limulidae; genus Limulus; species Limulus polyphemus. Next base: position 18,481 of record NW_013675331.1, on the reverse strand, counting down.
TAATTAAAGTTGTCAAAGAGTTACTCTATAGTCAACTCAATACTTGTCTTTCTTACAATGGACTTCTCCATACAATTTGTATAATATTTTTAAGGCGTGGTTTAAATTCTTATATATGCTATCGTGGCTCGTCCTGATTTAATTACTTGGTTATATCCAAGTGCCTGTTTGATTTGGTGTTTTACAAATATTCAATAGCTAAGTTGCGACTACTCAAATGTTTTTATACTTTCAAAATAAAGGACCGTCCCTTTTGTATTTTCCTGTAGTGTTGTGAATATTAAACGATTATCGGCTTAAACATTTGTAAACCTAAATCATAAGAATTTTCTATATGCCCTGGGCGTGCCCTTTATTCTATCTTTACTTTATAAAAGTAGGTGTGATCCAAGCAGTCGCTAATTTAGAAAATTAATTTTTAAGCTAAATATTTTAAGAATTTGGGATAGGTAGTTCCAAACGTATCATACCATTCAAGGGTATTTAAGAACTTTCTTAAAATCAGAAATATAAATATTTTATTTGAATATCATGGACTAAAAACTTTAATTACAGTAGTTAGAATATGACTTTCAATTTATGGAAATGTCGTTTAAGAGTAATCTTTAATGTTCCTAGTTTCTAAAAGCATTAATTCCAAACCACTTAAATTTCCACCCACTAATATGATATTTACAGGTTTTCTTAAATCCTGCTGCTCCAAGTTCATGGCCTGGCGAGGTGTTAGGGCACTCGACTCGCAATCTGCAGGCTGTGGGGCGTTATAATTTCACAGTCAATCCCACTATTCGTAGAGTAGCCCAAGAGTTGGTGGTGGGTGATGTCTTTCACTGATAAATTAGGGACGACTAGCGTAGACAGCCCCCGTGTAACTTTGCGAAAAGTTTAAACCAATCTAAGTTGATACTTGAAGTTTCCGGACGATTTCTTTCAAACAGATATTTTTTATGATTTGTAAACCTTATACACTTTAGAAGTCTGATTTACTCATTCTTCTGCTTAGTAAAACTGTAACTTTATTAAAGTTATTGAGTTGTAGTTTGGAATAGTAACATCAATCACTGTATTAACATGAAAGCTCAATATATATTGGCTGATATTTGTATACTTTCCGAAATACTGAACGTTTGTAGTGTACTTTTTGAACCATCAGATTTTTTATAAAAATATGAACTTAATCTAAAGCTTTTTAAAACTAAAATAGATTCTATGTGAACATGTATTAAGTTTATTTATCTGTATTAGAAATACTACCCTATATATATATATATATATTTCTAATAACCTTGAACAACGCGATTACGTTTTCTTGCCTCAGATAAAGCAAATTTCTAAATGAACGGTATTTGCACATTCGTAATAAAAATGTCCAGAGATTTTGGATCCGAGGTTTTGTGGTTCGCGCCCTATTACCGCCAAAACAATGATAATAAATATAAAATCACGCTCCGCATTTTGAGGCTGTGGCAGCATTTTAAGAGAAATGGTCAAATTTCACTATTCGATTAGAGTAGCCCACATAAGTTGGCGGTGGGTATTGTCAATTAGCTGCTTTCTCTGAAGTCTATCAGTTCAGAATTAGGTATGGCTAGCGCAGATAGCCCTCAAATAGCTTTGGGCACAATTCAACAAACAAAAACAACATAAGAAAAACAAGACAAACGACAACTAGAAATAAATAAATAATAAAATACAATTTTAGGAAATCAAACCAAAACTTGACTTCCGGTCGCAAATACGAACTTTACGTTTGTTATATTTGGACCAAAAATGAGAGGGTGGTCTTAACGTTGAGTATAGGTTTTAGTGTTTGTGTTTGTACTCAGTTAAATTCTTGAATTATTTTAAAATACAATAATTTAAACATAGAGCGTATATATAAGACTTTAAAAGAATATGCACGCATATCTGTTATTAAAGTAGGTTTATTGTGCCATAACATTTTAAGCTACGATTAATTTATTTAAAAATACATATTAAACTGCCTAATTAAGAAAAAGTTAAGCCTACTTTTTTTTTTAATTCAAAAGAGCCAGAAGTACAAGAGAAATACATATTTACATTACTTGCTAACTTTTACTTTTGTGGCACGAATCAGTTAATCGACAAACAACTAAGAACAATTTTCTAGGTTGAAATGAGAACAAATTTTTAACTGGTTTATAAATGTATCAACTTTTAATTTTATTTAACTTACACAAGTAACGCGATGTTGAATAAGCAATATTTCTCTGACGTCATATTAACAACAAGTTGACGATAACGATGTCCAGTATTCATAGAAACAGAACAATACAATCATAGGAGGTAAAAAAATTGCACGATATCGATCGATTATAAATCAATAGATAGATAGATGGCCGAATGTTACGACGGTACATAACATAAGATAGATGAATAAATATTATGTCGGTCGGTAGGTTCTAGAAATATGGAGAGACAGGTATAAATTTGTAAAGATTGATGGAAAAATAAATATACATGCCTAAATAAAGACGTGTAAGTGAACACTTGAATATTTATATGTTTGGAAGGATGTCAGTACGTGGGTTAGTATACTGTTAAAAGTATATATATATATATAATATAGCTACGAGTAGTTTATATTGGACAGTTTTAATGAGATATTTATAAGTTATTTTGGGTTGACAGTGGTAGGATTTTACAGAAGTTATAAGGAAAGAGAGAATAAGAGGAGGGCAGCAGCTTGAAACCTATATAACAAAGTTTGTATATGGATGTGGCAAGGGTTAGGATTCTGAGGATTTGAATTCATATTTGTGTAGGTGAAATAAGGGTATCAGTTTGCTGTTTTGAACTTTTTGGTTTCCATTAGGTTTTGATAACTTTATTTGGGTGTATGGAGGCAGATTGTTATAGTTCAGTGATTGGCTGTTAATGTTAAAATAGTTTTAATGTGGTTGACTTTCGAATTACTCGCTTGTTTTTATATCGTCGTCGACTGCTGGTGTATTCCACATATCGAGTAGTATTATGTTAAAATGCCTAGTATAAAGAACTGACCAGAAAATTTGGGAAAAACCCGTTAATTTTCTATGTAAAATACGCAGGGCATCCTATCAGTAATTAGTGGGATTAACTTCAGTGTTTTTGTTTGACTTTGTTTTGTGACTCGTATCTTATTAGGGACACTATAACTAATGCAGTTATATATATGGAAGATGATATAAAAAATGGTTTAGAGAAATTTGTTCATCGACCTGATGTAACCTAATTTACGTCATCAGTAATAATTCTAGGTTTAATAGGTGACATTTTAATCAGGTTATAACTGAAGGTAATGTTTTCAACAATTAGGGTTGACCTTATTTAGTAAGCTTTGTCTGTAAATGTTTGTTTCTTTCACAAATGTACCTTTCTCTGCAAAGCCAGCTGGACTCGTCTTTTTTTATAGAATTATCTTGACGTGATGATTTTTTTAATAGGCAACACAAAATACCGTTTCCAGATTTAAATATGTGGATAAAGCTCATACAAATATCTAAGATTAAATTGTGCTTTTTCTGGAAACTTCCTTTTTGAATCGATGAATCGTTATAAATTGAATTGATTGATAGACGAGTCTCTGTTTGAAAGTAATTTTTTATTTCAACCTAAATAAAAATGTTAAAGTAAATTTTGGTGCATGATGTAAATTATTTTATGTTTTTCTCAAAATAAAACTATTATGTCAAACTTTAACTACTTATCTGTTTTATTTTTTCAGTCTACTTAGACCAAAATCCTTTTGTACGTGTTACTGAATGTATGAATTTTTGAAACTGTGGTATTTGAGGTGCTTATTGAAGTATGTAAGTCGTCTGCTATGTTTAATTATGGAAATTACACTTGATTAGAGACATTTAAAGATGGTGGGGCTGTTATTTAGGTTGCCAGGCGTATGGCATGCCGTGTAAAAATTCATCGAAAATGATACATTCGTAATAAAAATGGATAATCATTGCTCTGGACAATTTAAGTACCGATTCCTTTGATATGTAAAAATTATTTCGAAATATGTTTTTTGGAAAACGTTTGGCAAATAACCTTTTGATAAATACTTATTGTACTTCGTTATGCATTTTTAGCTTGTTTTTCTTGTTATTAGTATTATTTAATCAATATCAAATTCTACATAACACTTTGTGACTTTTGAGTAAACAACTAATATTTAATTGTTTTTCAGCTGTCATTTTTCGTTTCAATGTGCTGTCATTGATATACCTCCTCCTCCTGCTGATAGCCCCAGTTGTTCCAAGTCCCTCACCCACCAATATTATCTCAGGTATGAAAGTAGATTTTTGTTCTTTAGATTGAGTTGACTGTCATAGAAGTTAACATACTAGACAATATCACATTGTGATATTATAATAGCACTGACTGTCACACCACACAATATTACTTTGTAAGAGTTTCAAAATACTCTAAATGATAACTGTCATGAAAGTTTATGTATCAGAACATATCACATTAACAGTCTCAAATCTGTAAATGTTGAATGTCATGAAAGTTTACAAGCTGGAGAGTAATAAATTAACAATTATAGATCTCTGATAGAAGCTTCTACAGAAACTATCCCGTCAACAACCATACTGAAAAATATGTTAACTCTATAAACTGAATTCTTTTGAAAGATCATCCTTTCAAAAGTGGTCAGGTTATGAAGTATTGTATTTTTGAGTTAAACTGATTTCTTGAACATACGTGTTTTCCTGACATCGTGAATACATCAACATCCATAAATTTATATGATTGCCGTCACTCATGGATAAAAATGCTCTGACAGTTATAACAAATTTACTGGATGCTGTCACTCATGGGTGAACGTGCTCTGACAGTTATAACAAATTTACTGGATGCTGTCACTCATGGGTGAACGTGCTCTGACAGTTATAACAAATTTACTGGATGCTGTCACTCATGGGTGAACGTGCTCTGACAGTTATAACAAATTTACTGGATGCTGTCACTCATGGGTGAACATGCTCTGACAGTTATAACAAATTTACTGGATTTTACAACACTAATCCACCAGTCATTTAGACAAAAACTGTTTCTGTGTGGAAATATTGATCTGGAGTTCAGCAAGTAAAACAGTGGCTGTGTTTTTTAATCATCTGATATACAGACAGACTTAGCACAAATACAATTTAGAAATGGAATATGATTTATGTTGGCTGAAAGCCATAAATTAGTAAATACATTTTTCCCGAGACCCGTTCAGGCAGAATATAAAATGAAACCGTAGCTCGGTACACACAATGGAATGAGATTAATTAAATTATGAGTAGATGGTGATTACTGAAATGTTCTTTAATTTGGGAATTGAATTCCCATAGTGCCAGTGTCATACTTTCATCAGTATTTTTATTGATCCTGACGGTAAACACGGAGCTCCACAAATCGGCAACAAAAGGTAAACATATTCATAGGTTTGCAGGAAGTAGTTATAAGATTTGATTTCCTCCAAATGGTTTCTCAGTTTGTTGAATCAATGTGTAGTTAATGTGATATAATTACAGAAAAGAAATGTTTTGTTGATATTATCTAACCCGAATAATCTTCAAGCTTTGTAACAAATAATATACTTGCTATCTGTTTCAGGTCACACTGGACGTTACATCAAAGCTGTCGTCAGTCTTAGTTGTATTAGTTGTTTAGCACACATAATCTTTCAAGTTGTCTTATTAAGCCTTGGAGATTATGGAAAGTTTCCAGTACAGTGTAAGTAGTTTTAAAGATTACATATATTTGCTGACAAATGTCTAATGATCTGTGTGGAATTTTTGAAGTTTTCAGTGCTTCTCATGTATGTAGTGACGAGTTAATATGTAAAGTAGAAGTAATATTTTTGTTTTGGATGATGTACTTATAAGATATTCTCCAGAATATGAGCCTTACAGTCACCTCAAGTGTATACAAGTATCCGTGTAACATTTACTTTGAAATAACTGATGCTAAAAATGATTTGTTAATAATAATATTCTACTCCAAACATTTCATCTACATAATGCATATCACAATTTTATTATTTGTATTTCACGCATACATTGGATAGGACAGGAGACCGTGTTCTGTTTGCTTAGAATAAACAAAACCCAACCTAATCTTCTTATCTATATTTCAGGCACATGGGAGGGAAGGCTGTTTGCTCTATTTGGACTACATAGATTAGATAAAATCCATCCCGTGGATGCCATGCGTCTCATTGGTCTGGACTTCCTCGTACTTCTGGCTACAGTGGGAGTTTTGATTACCTGTCAGAAAGCATTCGATGCCACTCCAATCCCTTGTGAAGGAGAAGGTGAACATGACCAGCTTCAGGAGTTTCCTGTCAAGAAGAAAAGAAAACGTTCTTCCGAGTTCCTAATTTTCATTGGAGAACTTCTCTTCCTCATATTTCTGGCCGGAGCTGGAGTTCTCCACCCTTCACTCATTTCATCCATGTACTTCCTCATATTTCTGTTCATCGCTACCTGGTTGGCGAGTGGCTGTAAGCTCGGCCGTACCTACATCTTGGGAAGGATAGCCCTGGCTGTTTACTCCGCTCTTTATTTTATTCTGCTATACCTTTATCAACTAGATTATGCTCAGGAGTTAGTTCAAGTGGATAGTCTAAAAGCGAGGTGTGTTAAATGAGAAAAAGATCATTATTGCTTGAGATATAAAGTGATTAAAGCCTACGTTAAGATAGTTTTAATTATAACAGTGGATTAATTAAGAAAACAGAGAAACTGGTAATTGAAAATAAAACAAAACTGTAAAAAACATAATGTTAATTATGAGAACTAAGAATAATTCACACAAGCCAGGCTAAGTGTTAGTTACATTGAACAAACATGAACCAAACAGTAGTATATATATATTATTAAACTTAACTTGGAAAACATTGGCTAATACTGTAAGACAAGTTTCTATGTCTAACTATGATCATAGTTTATTGTTAGTACTAGAAGACAGGGCAATATTATTCACGAGTGAATGTTAGTTATTAAAGGAAATGACACGTTGTTTATGATTGAAGTTCAGTTACTAGAGACAAGGCAATATTAGGATGACTGTTGCTAAGTTATTAGAGAGAAGGCAACATTAGGATGACTGTTGTTAAGTTATTAGAGACAAGGCAATATTAGGATGACTGTTGTTAAGTTATTAGAGACAAGGCAATATTAGGATGACTGTTGTTAAGTTATTAGAGACAAGGCAATATTAGGAGGACTGTTGTTCAGTAGTTATTATAAACAAGGCAATATTAGGATGACTGTTGTTAAGTTATTAGAAACAAGGAAATATTAGGAGGACTGTTGTTCAGTAGTTATTATAAACAAGGCAATATAGGATGACTGTTGCTAAGTTATTAGAGAGAAGGCAATATTAGGATGACTGTTGCTAAGTTATTAGAGAGAAGGCAATATTAGGATGACTGTTGTTAAGTTTTTAGAGAGAAGGCAATATTAGGATGACTGTTGTTTAATTATTAGAGAGAAGGCAATATTAGGATGACTGTTGTTAAGTTATTGGAGACGAGGCAATATTAGGATGACTGTTGTTAAGTTATTAGATACAAAGCCATATTCATGCACATACACAGAGGGAGTTCTGAAGAACCTCCTGCTTTTGTGGTGTAAACAATTATGCTTATATAGTTATAATGCAGCTGCTTAGAGTATTTAATATTCTCTACCTGATCTACATTCTTCTGATGAAGCAAGACAAGATGACTTTCTATACCTTTTCAGGCCTCAAATACTGGCTGACTGCTTAAAAACAGGCTTCAGTGGACCAGATATTTTTATGTTACTGAAATTTTTTGTCACACTGCTACCAAGTTCATGTTTGTGTGAGCATTCGGCATTTGCTCTCATCCTGTTGAATAGCTACTTGAAGTGTACACAAACCGAAGAAACACTGAGTGATCTAGCTTTAATACATAATCATTATGACACTGCTATCAACATTGAAACTGTATGCAAGTTATTTATGGAAATGTATCCCAGAAGAATGAAGCATGCTAACATGTTATTTCTCAGTAGTGCATACACGTACATATATGATAGCCAGTGATTGAAATAGCTACTATACTATTGTGTACAGAGTTGTTTAAATCAGTAATATAACTTAACAATTAAGAACTACTCAGCATGTAGATAGTACAGTACTTTACAACAATAAAACATACATGTTTATGTTAATTTAAGTCTAGCTCCCCATACAGTGTTACAACAGAATGATTTGTGGATTTATGTGAACAGCCAGGCAACAATTATATAAACTATATTTCATGTAAAATTACTTTCAGATTTAATCTCATAGCACCCGTTTTTTGCAAAGTTTCTGTAGCAGGATGCCCCTAGCCCCCCCCCCCCACTAGAATTAGCATGCTTTGTATGCTGATCATACTTCTCACCATATGTGTCGGCTTTTGATCTCACAAATTAGAACCTCATTTCAGACATTTTGCATACGGGCCTGATGTTAGTCATGACTGAAGGCTCTTTGTGAGATAGACAAGGGTGTAACTGAATGCTTGACACTAGAGACAAGACCATATTAAGCATGACTTGAGAAAAGGTGTAATTAGCCATGGCTGAATGTTAGTTATAAGATTGAAGACCACATTTTTTTCAAGACTATTAGGTTAAGAGAGACCTCTATTTCTGATCGCTCTTCAGTTCAATTTAACATCTGGGATGCAGTCATGAATATAAGTTACCCAAGAATTGCTCTAGGGGACATGTGGCATTTGAAACTCTCTCTTGTTTCTAAACTATTTTTGCACCAATTTTTCTAAAGATACATGACTTTGTTGATTACAGAATCCCTGATGACATATGAGCCACATACAAAAATGTAAACAAAAATATCATCAATATTGCAATTAATCTACTGCTATATCCTATATATATTTCATAATTTACATAAACCTAAAGATTGATTGTATCTTCTGTAGGTTGCTGGATGTAGATGA
>NW_013675331.1:5183-8513 GCF_000517525.1 Limulus polyphemus | reverse complement strand
TCTTCTGTAGGTTGCTGGGTGTAGATGATAATTTATATAAACCTAAAGATTGATTGTATTTTCTGTAGGTTGCTGGGTGTAGATGATAATTTACATAAACCTAAAGATTGATTGTATCTTCTGTAGGTTGCTGGGTGTAGATGATAATTTATATAAACCTAAGATTGATTGTATTTTCTGTAGGTTGCTGGGTGTAGATGATAATTTACATAAACCTAAAGATTGATTGTATCTTCTGTAGGTTGCTGGGTGTAGATGATAATTTATATAAACCTAAGATTGATTGTATCTTCTGTAGGTTGCTGGGATTGGTGGGGCTTGTGGATTCTACATGTACCAATAAACACGATAGTCGCAGTATTGTCTATCGACCAGAACATTGGACTGCATATGTCCAACCTTTAATTGTGTTGGGTCTCTACTGGCTTGTGTGTTATCTCACTCGGTATAGACTCTTTGAACCAGTGGGTATCATTATTTTTCTAATTAAAAGTACAGAAGTGAACACATTTTTTTGAAGTTAATGGATTGTTTTTAAGAGTTTACAATTTTCACTTTAAAGAACTAACTTCTTTGTATATACTTTACGGAAGCATTTCACTTTTATTACATTTTAAAAATGCTTACTTTTAATTTTTTGTATATATTTCTCAGATAGATTTTTACAGTTAAGACACATATGTGACTAAGCAGAGCTGTATTACCAGATTTTATCTGGTAGTTAGTATGACTGTCATGGTGCATTTTGTTATTTTTTTTTCTGTTAAAAAAAGTTGTAATTACTTTTACTTGAATGAGGTACTTTCCTCTTTTTTTGCAAATGAATTTTATGCCATTTGAAATCATTGAATAAAAAAAGACTAGAATTATTATGGTACCTTTTCTAAATATTGAAGCAACAAATAAACTGAAACTACTTAAGAAAACTAAATATATTTAAAATTAAACTAACATCACATACACAGAATATAAATGGTCTACATGTTTCAACTGGCCTGGTCGTGATACCTGGTCAGTTGTGTAATGTTAGTTTGGTATTTAATGTGTTTATCTGTGCTTAGCAGGTTTATGTTGTTTTATTGAAATGGAAAAAGCTTTTAAATTCAATTAATTTGTTTCATATTGTTAATTTCTTGCCAGAAAATTTGGTAATTTGTAGGGATGCACAGGTAGTAAAAATTGTCCGAATACCGGGTCTGGGTACCCGATCACTAAGCTTCGGCCTAGGCTGGGTGATAACTGGCACCAGTTTGTCCTCTTGCCCCCCCCCCCCAAAAAAAACAACATACACAAGAATTAGAAACAAAAACAAATTGTTTTTTTTTATAACTAAACCAATTATTGACTCTAACTTTCAGTATCGTGTTAGTTGCCACAAAAATTAGGGCTTAAATGCCTAACTTCGCCACTCGGCTGGAGCCGAGTATTACCAAGTAGCCCAATACCCAGCTGGGGTTGAATATCTGGCCGGGTACCCATGCATCCCCAATTATTTGTTTAGTCTTCTGTACTCCTATACATTTACATGCATGTGAGCTGGATCTGGTAATAATTAGTTTCAACACATCTTTTAACTGATCTTCTCTTTATGACAGTTGAATTGTTTCAACACATCTTTTAACTGATCTTCTCTTTATGACAGTTGAATTGTTTCAACACATCTTTTAACTGATCTTCTCTTTATGACAGTTGAATTGTTTCAACAGTTAAAAGATGTGCAACACATCTTTTAACTGATCTTCTCTTTATGACAGTTGAATTGTTTCAACACATCTTTTAACTGATCTTCTCTTTATGACAGTTGAATTGTTTCAATTTATGGCAGTTGAATTGTTTCAACACATCTGTTCCTTAACAATGTATTAAATAAATTGTTTAAACTAACCTCATGCTTCATCTTCTTCTTACTAATGTGATTAATATTGTTTTAGTTTACCAGAATATTGTACAAAACTGTTATATTTTGAGTGAACTATCCACAAAAGGTACGTCCTGGTTTGACATGGCACATATTTAAAAGAGGTTTACATTTTGAAAGACAGGTTTTAGTGCACCATGCAGTCGTAGAACTAGAACTATCAAAATGAAGGTTTGGGTTAAGTTTTATAACATACTGGCCTATCTAGGTGGTACAAGAGTCTGACAGAGGTTCACAGCATGCAGTAGCCAGAAGTGACTCAAACAGAAGCTCTCAGCGCTCCTCTGCCAGCTTGTTAAGACGCAGACGGCGTAACATGCAAGAAGGCAATCAAAGCGTATGTACTAATACAACCCAACTAAACCCTTCCTTTCTCCATTCTATGTCTTTTGCAAATTAGAAAGTTATAATATTTAAATAATTTTTATAATATTATTACATTCCTAATTCACTTTTTTTTTAATACTAATATTGCTTAAACTCAACCTTGTGTAAGAAAGCACATTATGCTAATATAATAATAAATTGACCAACACCAAGCATAATGAAGTGGTTTTTATTTTGGGGAACTTGCTACATGTTTTGATTTGTCAGGAGAAGACGTACCAATGTTCTTTTGAAAAATGTGATATATTCCCCAAATTAACAACCACCCTGTTATGCTTACAAGTCATTGTTCGTCAACTTACTATTAACTTTGAGATGAATAATATTTGTTATCTTTAAGTTTTTCACAAGTTATGTTCTTTCTTATCAAAATATTGCTGTAATTTATTGCTTTTGTCGTTCTCCAAACTGTCCCTTACTGCTTTTTGCTTAACCTTTCAATGTCACTGTTTTTGACATTTGTATAGATAGTTCATCGTATTTATTCCTGTGATTATTTTGTTTTCCCTTGTTTTATATAAACCTTCAATCTGATTGATCTAGATATACAAAATCTGTGACAAACAGTAAATAATGTTCAATAACTTGCAACAGGCAGTATTTAGAATTTGTTTTATAATAAAAACCATGATTCATATGTTCAAAAATATGTTGATATGGGATTACGGGTTTCTAGTTTTTTCATTCAAAGAGTTTAGAATAGAATTATCTGAAAACTTCTAACAGTTCATAATAATTAGTCTTAATTGTGAGAAACGAGCAAACCACAAAAAGCATCTGTGACCTCTCTGTCCTAGGTCAGATAGGTATCATCACTGTAACAATGTTAGACTAAACAAGGCTAGGCTGCAGTAGTTTGTAGTTATGTTTATGTAAGGAGTTTAAAATACTAGTTAGACTAAACAAGGCTAGTGTAAAGTAGTTGTGTTGAATTATATTAACTTCCAATCACAGCAAGCTACTTACTAGGAGCAGTATGAATTATATTAACTTCCAATCACAGCACGCTACTTACTAGGAGCAAC
>NW_013675331.1:1966-4183 GCF_000517525.1 Limulus polyphemus | reverse complement strand
CATAACTTGTAATACAGTGTGACAACTACTCATCTATTTATGGCCATTATCCTAATAATTCACTAGTTTAGTGATCCTGGCTGTTTGAAACTCAGCTGATTACTGTGTGACTCTGGCTGAAACCAAGGTTATTAGTAGTTCTACATACATATATCTAGCTAAAAGTGTAAAACAATCTCTATAATAAAATGAGATATATTAAACATTCTGACCAACTGTTCATGAAAGTAATAAAGAAATAATTGAAGGAACACGTAAACATAGCTGTTAACAAATGAGCAAGAACCATTTTTCATGTTTATGAACACTTTCATTGTCATTCATTTTAATTTGATAACATTTTTTAATAATGAAAAAATATTGAAAGTTAAAAGATAAAAGAAGCTTTACAAATGAAACAATCAAAATATATATATAGAGATGTTTTGTGATTTATTTCAGGTTATTTTATATCTGGTTAAAAGTCAGTACGTTTTATATTTCTTATACTTATCGTGCGAAACATTACACTTATTTCAGTAGCTCAATCGTAAACTTGAGGGCTTGTAACATTAAAATTCAGGGTGTGATACCTGCAAAGGGTGCAGCACATATCGACTACTGTTCAAATTGGAAGATGTGTACTTCTAGAAAAACAATAATTTATTATGGACTTACCTGATGATGCCAGGTTAATATGGTGAAACATTATAGGTGGTTACGTTATCAGAAACAAACAAGATTGTTGCCCATTTTATGTAAGCGAATGTTGGTATGAGATTCAGTTGTCCTAAAGATAGACATGAGATGTTGGTGAAACATTATAGGTGGTTACGTTATCAGAAACAAACAAGATTGTTGCCCATTTTATGTAAGCGAATGTTGGTATGAGATTCAGTTGTCCTAAAGATAGACATGAGATGTTGGTGAAACATTATAGATGGTTACGTTATCAGAAACAAGCAAGATTGTTGCCCATTTTATGTAAGCGAATGTTGGTATGAGATTCAGTTGTCCTAAAGTGATTTAAGATAAACATGAGATGTTGTTTAAGCATGATCATTCATATCCTGTTATTTTCAGTTTAAATTAATTATTGTTGTTTTTGTTTTTTTACTACCTACAGTAGATGATATCATTTGTTTGACGATTGGTTTCTCCCATAACTGTACTTTATTTTCTGCACCTTTTTTTCTGGGTTCTTTTGGTGGTGGCTGCTCTTGTGGAAGAGACAGGATCTTCAAGAATCGACACCAGTATGTACAATCCGTAAATTGAACTTAAAGACATATTCTCATCACAGTTAGGTTTGAATAGTTAAAAAGTGCCTTTGTATCAAAAGCTAAGGTATTAATCATTTAGCTCAGTTGGAAAGAGTGCACTCTTTATCATCTCATTTGCACTGGGATTAAATAAACATATATCGAGATACTTAGAACACACAAATTCATCACACTGAAAAAGTCAGTAGCCAAGACCCAAGAGCATGTAATGTCACTTTATACGTTTCAAATAATGTAATTATGTTACTTTCCATTTCTTTTGTGTAGTTAAAACAAAATTCAGAACTTGTGGATTTTACGTTTCTAGTTTACTTAACGTGAAGCAGTGGAATGATGATTAAAATTAAATATATCTAACAATAAAGTGAGACCAGCTAAATAAAACAGGTCACTTTAAATATATAAAGTAACAGTAGTTACTTTATACTGGTTGTATAAACACTGGCTGTACTCCATTAACAGCAAGGTTTCCTAAACGATCAAATAATGCATTCTACTCTTTATAAAAAAGAATGTAAGTAAATATATTAAAATGAATACCAGACTGATTTTTTAGTTTTTGCTCCTAGTAAGTAGCTTGCCGTGATTGGAAGTTAATATAATTCATATTGTTCCTAGTGAGTAGCTTGCTGTGATTGGACGTTAATATAATTCATGTTGTTCCTAGTAAGTAGCTTGCTGTGATTGGAAGTTAATATAATTCATATTGCTCCTAGTAAGTAGCTTGCCATGATTGGAAGTTAATATAATTCATATTGTTCCTAGTAAGTAGCTTGCTGTGATTGGACGTTAATATAATTCATATTGTTCCTAGTAAGTAGCTTGCTGTGATTGGAAGTTAATATAATTCATATTGTTCCTAGTAAGTAGCTTGCTGTGATTGGACGTTAACATAATTCATGTTGCTCCTAGTAAGTAGCTTGCTGTGATTGGAAGTTAATATAATTCATATTGT
>NW_013675331.1:0-1213 GCF_000517525.1 Limulus polyphemus | reverse complement strand
TGGCTGTACTCATAACTTGTAATACAGTGTGACAACTACTCATCGTGTTTGGTGTTACATAACTTGTAATACATTGTAACAACTACTGATCAGTACAGCCAGTGTTTAGTGTTATGGTTGTACTGGTGAGTAGTTGTTACACTGTATTACAAGTTATGTAACACCAAACACTGGTTGTATTGATCATTTTTCTTAATTATTTACCAGTTAATGTTTCTTGTTTCTTGTTTTTTCATCTTTTCCTGACTAATATTTTTTATTTTCAAGGATTCTATAAATCTTTGCAGCTTATTGCATGAATGTTTTTTGATTGCTTTAATTGTTGGCATGTTTATCTTATCTAACATGATTATCTTTCTTCAACATGCTACTGCTGGTGTGGATGTGCTCTGTTTTAAACATTACTGTAATGGGTTTTATCCTGAATACTTCATTAGGCTCTTTGGCTGATCCATTCCCTAAAAGTTGAATTTTACTTTTAGCATTCACTTTGATTAGATGTGGCCAAGCGTGCAGTAAGTACTATAAGTTATCTCTCAATATGTAGCGGTTCATCTCCAGTTTTACTGAATAATTTTTATGATCACTTCTGCTTTCTGCAGATGAGTTACTGAACTTACTAGAACATATATTAATTTTTATCGACCTTTAGAGCTCCGTGCGTCATCGTGATACAAACAAAGTTACGTCCATCCTGAACAAACCTGTTAACAGTATCTCTGCATAAGAGAAATAATTCAGTATAAGCCTTGAAAAAATTTTGGGAGACTAAGCTGTATGCTCTAATTTTATCAAGTCAATTAGATCCCACAGTTTCTTATGTTGAAAATAGTCTATTTTCAGCTTTATACTTTAACAGTCAAGTTTGGATATCTGAGTATCTAACCATGACTCTTAGATTATAATCTTATCTGGCACCTTGTTAACATCTCTTGGTGAATTATATATTGACTGTAGTATTTCACTACAGGTAGAGCCTAAGTATCTAACCATGACTCTTAGATTATAATCTTATCTGGCACCTCGTTAACATCTCTTGGTGAATTATATATTGACTGTAGTATTTCACTACAGGTAGAGCCTAAGTATCTAATCATGACTCTTAGATTATAACCTTATCTGGCACCTTGTTAACATCTCTTGGTGAATTATATATTGACTGTAGTATTTCACTACAGGTAGAGCCTAAGTATCTATCATTAAAATGTCTGAT
>NW_013675330.1:19567-21932 GCF_000517525.1 Limulus polyphemus | reverse complement strand
TAGTGATCAGATTTATATGTATTACGCATGGGCTGATGTAAAAACAGCTGCAGTTAAGGATACTCTACAAATGTTTATAGAGATACCATTGAAAGCGACTGATAGGATGTTTAAACTATATAAAATCGTGTCTTTACCGATAGCAATAAACCATTCCTTAGCTTTAGCTATTGAAAATGATAAACAATATATTGCTGTTTCGAGTGATCAACATACATATGTTGAAATGACTGAGGAAGACATGTTAAATTGTATAGACGGACCTATCAGAGTTTGAGATCCTAACTCAGGTATGTATTCAACACCTATAGTAACTTGTAACTACGTGATATTCACAGGAATTAAGAATAAGATATCAGAGCTATGTGAGAAAAGAGTAATCATTCCTAAACCATTCTACTTTTATAAAACTAGAACCCCAGGAATTTGGTTATTTAACGTTAAAGACGAACTAACTTTATCAGTAGTTTGCCCAAAATCGAACGTACATCAGTTTGATTATTATACCAGGATAGTTAGGGTAAACAATAGTGGTTATTTAAAACTAGCAAGAAATTGTTCCGCGTATAGCCAAGGTATAACCTTGCCGTCAAACTTTAGAAGTGAGACTAGATACATAGGAACTAAGTTAACCATAAAAATACCTGAACTACAAGAATTATTAACGAAAAAAGAATCACAGTTAATTCAGAGTATAGATATAGAGACAGATACTAAAGGACTAAAGGATATATTAGAAAACACTAAACATTTACCCCTTCGAAAGTCAGGATTAAGTATTAAGGAATTTCAACAGCATGTAGAACAATTACGTACTACAGCTGGTGAACAAAAGTTAGATAAATGGAGATTGTCTAACTCGGTGATAATAGCCTTATGCTTAGTAGTGATACTAATAAGCATAACGTTGTATATCAAGAGAGATAAATTAGCTTTATTAAAGTTAATGACCTTAGATGGGCTTTGTAAAAATAGAAAGAAGAAAAGATCAAGAACAGGCAATCATGAATTGTCTGATTATTCGGAAGCTACTGAAATAGTAGAACTGAATGAGTAGGCCCCATCTAACCAGGTATTAGCTTGATTATTTAGATGATTACAAAATTATCTAGATGTAACCAATTAGTAAGGGTAGTAAATTCTAACAGCGACATTAGTCCAAATTATAGACAAAATTATTAGGTATAGAAAGTTCGAGAAGAGACGCAAATAACAGAGACTGTGATCAGAAAAGTGAAACGAACAACGTAAGGGTGAAGTGTTGTGACTTAGTGAACTGAACAAATACGAATAAACTGAAGTGACCTAGTGAACAGTTACGAACAAGGATTGGACAGAAATGCTGAACAAGTATACGAGTGTACGAGAAAACAAGAGAATACATGTGTTATGTGTATTATGAAAACTATCTATGTGTATTTAATGATTAAAGTGTAAAATAATTGTAGGAAAACCATGCCACGGCCCAAGGCAGCCATAGTAGAAATTGAAGGATTCAAGGTTCACGGAGTTTATATCATCAAGGAAATGGCTGTCATGGACTGTCGAACAGGGTGAACAGACGTATATTGTTTTCGGCCTCCCTTTTCCGAAGAGCACCTGAGTGATTCCGATCGTCGCCTCAACCTATGGTGTAGCATGTACTTACATGGACTCCGGTGGGACGACGGGGATCACTCCCAAATGGATTTCCTGCGGGTGCGCCAGGAGATCTGTCAAGAGTATGAGAAGATCTATACGAAAGGGAAGGAGAAGGCCCAATTACTACGTTACTACCTGAGTGTCCCCTGCGTCGACATGGAAGATCATGGATGCCCAGCGTACCGGCGATTGGCATGTTCAACACCAATCTCCTGTATATACCACAGGTACCCCCAGGAGCACTACTCTTACTGGAAGGTGTGTGCCCTGTGCGAATGGATTGTGTGCAGTGGTCCAGAAGTGTATGAAAAGTTCAAAGACATGATGAATTAATAAAAGATAATCATTTAGTATTCCTATGTCATAACCATATAATATCATGTATTGATATATAACCATATGCTATTTTGTTTTCTTTCGTATGTATGTATATGTATAAGCATAAGATTGTGTAGAGTTGTATATATATAACCTATATAACCGCATATATAAACATATAATTAACCAGTATAATCGTATATAATATGTGAACAAGAAGGTATTTGCATTGTATATATATGCTAGTATATGGAATATTTTAAACAAGTAAGCTTAGCTGATATAGAGAGATGGAGAGAATGAGTTGTAGCAGGAATTTTGTTATGGATAACAAAATTCTTCCTAAGAAAGGAGGGATGAAGCAAAGGGAAACTTCTGAGGAAATTTCATCCATTGCTTCTATGAC
>NW_013675330.1:8721-18616 GCF_000517525.1 Limulus polyphemus | reverse complement strand
TTGGTTTTAATTGAAACTCCAACAATTAAGCTCACCTGAGCGCTAACCTGTTTCATTTATATAGTGCTCTGGAAAAACGTTTTTTTTCATAATCTAGTGTTTCTATTAAGGTTTGTACTTCAGGTCTTTCATTTCTCTGCCTGTATAGTTCATTTAATTCGGATTCCATTTTTACTGATTCTACCATTTTGCTTGTGTTCTTGTTACAGCTATCAAAAAATCTATTTCTTTGTTTCTTTTGTTTGCCTGTTGCTTGCCTATTTTTTTACTTAATTTCGTTGTTTAAAATTTTCTGTCCACTCTGGGGTGGGGTTGTCTATATCACATAATGTGTTTAATTTTTCCATTATTTGTTCTACTGTGTTTGAATCGATGGTGGAGAAATTGAATTTCCAATGGCCTTAGCCTCGATTTGTTCTATAAGGTGTATCTAATTCACTTGTTGAGGCTATGTTTTTTAGATGAATATGGCATTCATATACACCCACTTTTACATTATCATTACATAAGTTTAAATATAATAGATATATTACAGTTAGTGAATAATAGTGTTGTTTTATTCAATACTGATTGAAGCATGATGAATGAATGTTTTATGAGCTTGTATATTAATATTCACCTGCCTGCTTCAATATGTTGTACATACACGCTATAAGTATGTACAGTCTTTCTTCTCTCAGTGGTTTGGATACATGATGATAGGTGTGTGGCAAGTTGAAACTTTGGAATATATCCCAAATCTTTGGAACAGTTCACTGTTGCTTTCAGCTTTTCCTTCTTGTCATCCAACACCCAAAGGATGTCACCAAAAACCTGGACAAACCTTCCCGCATAGGCTTTGTGTTTATCATATATCCCAACTGCCTGTCTTATAACCAACATATGATGGCATTATGAAAACTGAATCGTGCCTGTGGTCTGGACCCATCCAGTAATGATGGGCATACTGCAGATGTTGCTGTTCATCATCAATGCAAAATTATTCTCATCCAGTGATGACAAACTACTTTCAATTTTAAAATAGAGGTGTTGCCAAAATTTGGGACATATTTTATTCCAAAAGTCAACAGCACAGTTATGTAGTTCCTGTTATTCTAGGACCTAACATCAGACCTTTTTGAAAACTTCAAGATTTTAATGTTATTGTACTAAATGGTTAACAAAGAATATTTACATCCACCTTTTTGTTATTCCTTCATTCATAGAGCAGTTGTAGTGCCTTGTTTGTTGAGCTTTCCAGCTCTTTGGCACAGGCAGGCGTTTGCACTGTTTTTCTGGGTAAAATTCTTACTGCGCATGCTTATAAGACTTACCGACAGCAGAATTATAGTATGAGAAGATTTGGGTCTTTGCGATTAGAATTATTTTGTGTTATTCTAGAAATCCTGCACTTAAAGAAGTACTGTTGCAATAAAGACACTATTCTGAGCACAAATGTCTTGTGGGTCTATGCATGTACAGTAAATAATACTGTATACTAGAACTATTGGCCAGTTCAGTCAAATACTAAGAATGCTTTTCCTCATGAAATAGGCCCCCCAGTGTCACAGCGGTATGTCTGCGGATTTACAACGCTAGAAACCGGGTTTCGATACCCGTGGTGGGCAGAGCACAGAGAGCTCATTATGTAGCTTTGTGCATAATTACAAACAAACAAATAAATAAACCTCACGAAATGGTTTTTATATAAAGCATAACAATAAAGTTACAATTATGAAATGATGAACATTTCAGTTATGTCCTTCTCTGAGCTTTAATATTGAAAAATTGCAACTTGTGTACTAATTTAGAAGAATTGACATCAGTACATAATATGTGTGGTTTCTCCATCCATATGACTTTCTGGTCTATACAGTTAGAAATAGTGTTAAAACTTGTATTGCTCAACTGTGTCAGTATTTCAAACACACACAATATCAAAGTTGTGAAAAACACATGTACATACACGTTTAAGTAAAGGTGGAAGACTCCCTACATCAGGAAATATTAAATAAATCTTCAGCCAAAGTAATTATAACATAGTCATTTGTTCCTAGCCACCAAAATGAACATCTCTTAATTCCTGGTTCCTTTTTCAGGACATAATATCACTTGCTGATGAACAAAGGCAATTGTCTAAGAAACCTCCCACCAGTGAAAAATTTAATTCCATTTAAAACTAAGTAGCCATAAATGAGAAGGTAAAAACTTGGTATCATTAGATTGGAGATGGTACAGAAATTTGAACCCCGTCTTTATCATTTAGAAATTATTTAGGTTTTAAAACTAGGTTTAGCTTTGATTGTACTGTGGTCTATCTATGTGAAATGTGTCACTTATTACATAACATACTCAAATTTTGTCGAACAAAATGTGATATTTATATATTTTTTTTTATATTGTGAGCATTGCTTATTTTAAAATCTTTATTCTTATAAAATTTTAAGTAAATTTGGCAGGATGATGATGAAAATTACATTCACCTGATTATCACTTACGAGTGGATTGGCATTAAAAGTGGATTGTGCAACATCACATGCTGGCTAAGCAAATAAAGTTTAAAATCAATTTCTAAGAATGTGTCAAAAGCACTGACTCACTGCCCCTAGTTTAATACTGTTAGTATTACAAGCATTCAAAACTTGTGTACCATTTGTAGTTTACAGAAGGGTGTTTACAGTTTATGGGACCAGTTCAAGAATGAGTGTCTAGGCCTTACAGTGCCTTCCATTATCATTGATGTTCTGTATGATGACCATGCTTTTAAATTATAGGTCTACCACACAAATTTCATTGCAAACAGGCTGAGGTACATGTTATCACCATTTTTACATGCTCTCTAAACTCCTTCATCCACATACATACTCTGAGAGCCTGTATGAGCAATGCATGGGAAGTCTTTGCAATTTGTATAGCATGAATTCCAATTTATTCTTGCATCTTGTGGAAGAACTGGTATTCTGACTTCTATGTATGCTTGGTAGTGTATTTGATGGAGATGCACTCATTGGTATCCAACTCACATGATACATTGGAATGGGAAGGGGAAGAGGAGGGTGGGCAGAACACATGAGGTGAAGAAGGTAATCTGGTACCAGGGCTGTACTACATGTTTATCACTCATTTTAGTTTAAAAGATAAGTTCACAATTTGTTTCTATACACTTACTCAGGCTTGAACATTGCATAGTTTAAGCATGTTTTTAAATTTTGTTTTCCTCAGGGGTTGATTGAGTTATCTGGAGATTAGGTGCCTTCATATCTGATTCTCTTGCACAAACAACAACCTGCATTTTAATTAGCACACAGAGTTATGCTTCTTGGCAAATTAAGCAGTAGCTACAGGTGGACTTGCACAAGATCTTCAATGCCCGTTGGCCAAATGATCTAACGGACACCAAGCACTGTTTTATTATGTCAAGAAACTCGAGAGCTTATTGCCATATTTAAAACAGCGTTGGGGCTTGATAGAGCAGATGTATCATAGATTTCCAGCAGTTTTTTTCATAGATTTTTGAGAAAGTTTATGCGATTTTTTTCATAGGTTCTTCAGCAGATATCATATTTTAAACAGAGTTTACCTTAGCATTTCAGGAGAGTTCTACATTGATGTTTACCATTTTGCATATGATTTACTGTTACTGAAAATCTCTGCTGGTTACTTAAAAGAGATTAAGTTAGATTAGTGAAAAATCTTAAAGTTCTTGCCTTTCCTTGTAGTACTAAGATCTTTGTATTATTGTTGTATATTTTTATTTTTTGAGAAAGTTGCAAGTTCTCCAGAGTTAAGTTTTACTTTTATTTATATGAGCATGTGGATTCGACCATAAGTTTAATTTATTATGTAAAAGTGTAATTTTGGCTGTCAGCAAAGAGTGAGTACATTTAGTATATTTAGCATTATTTTCTCCTCCTTTTTTTTATATTAGGGTTGGCTGTATAGCTTCTCTTTAACTTGGAATACACTTTCCTGTTGTAAAACTCAGTTGTGTGATAGTTTAGGTTAACGAGGGGAGAAAATGTGCTAATAGGGCTTTGAATTTAATAAAGTCTTGGATGCTCCAACTAACAATACTGTTCTTTATTTTTTCAACCTAGCATGATCTGATGGTTAGGGTGCCTGACTTGCAATCTACGGGTTCGAATTCCCGTCACCAAACATGTTCGTTCTTGCAGCAGTGGGGGCATTATCTGTAGTGGGTGACGCTGACTATCTGTCTTTCCTCTAATCTATCACTGCTAGTACAGATAGATCTCGAGTAGCTTTGAACAAAATTTAAAAAACAAACTTTCTTTTGACACTTACATAAGCACTTGCCTTGTTGTAATTTGTAGCATTTCCTTGAATTGTATAATGAGATGTTTGTATTGTAAACCTTCGTGGTCTATGTCTTGTCTCATTCTTTGTGACTCAACCTTTGAAACCTTCGGAAAACACACTTGCATATGAGATCCACAAACCTGTATTTGCAGGCCCCAGTTACTTCTGATGCTTCTTGAGAAACTGGTTAAACTTGATTTGCGTGTAGTGGCCATCTTCACCTAAAGTTTGAAGCATAATGATATATTCTTCTTTGCCCATGACTACAGTGTGAGATAGCAAATTCTATATTTATTTAGTTATCGTTCATTTACTATTCCTTCGTTGTTTAGTTTAGCTATGAATTTTTAGTTACATTAAACACACCTCCTATCGAATCCCGTTTACTTTGAGTAAATATGTATGTATTATGAGATTGACACCAGCTTCCATAGCAGTGGAGTACAGATATTATTAATGTAACGTCATCATAATTTACATAATATACTCCAAAATCACTTTTGTGCATTAATAACAATATTGATTGTCAAACATCAATAATGCGTTTTCACTAACTATATCCTTCACTATCTGGTGACACAGTTTATGAAGCGTACGGCAGAGTATTTATTGACCAATTAAGTCACGAGAGTACATCTCGTAATATTGTTTCTTTGTTTTGTTTTTGGAATTAGATGTTTCTTCTGGTTCTTTTTCCTGATTCCATTAATTGAAATAATTAGTACTGATATTTATGTTTTATTATTCATTAATTTCAGGTTTTTATGAACGGTGCGTGCCTTGCAATAATGTCACATTTTAATGAAATACAAATAATGTAAACAACTTTTCTAATGAACTTGTTTTTATTTAAAATTCTAATGATCAAACCTAACACTCTTATGTGTGTGTGAAGGAGGTTGAATGTTAACAAAATCTGCAAAATAATATATATATATATAAATTGAAATTTGCTGATTGCATAAGTATTCAGCCCACTAAGTCAGTGGTGGAAGAACCTTTGGCACCGATTACTGCTGTGAGTCTTCTTGGAAAGGCCTCTACCATGTTTGCCCAATGAGACGGTGTTATTCTTGTTCATTCTTCCTGGCAAAGTTGCTCCAATTCTAACAAGTTCGTTGATGGACTGCAATCTTCAAGTCTCGCCATAAATTTTCTATTCGATGCAAGTCAGGACTTTGACTGGGCCGCTCGAGGACAATCAATGTTTTTTGAAACCATTCCAGTGTGACTTTGGTCTTGCTGAAATGTAAATTTTCGACCCGGTTTTAGATTTTTGGCAGAATCAAGCAATTTTCTCTGGGAACTCCTGTACTTTGCACCATCCATCTCCCTGCTGATGAGAAGCATACACATAACATGATAGTTCTACCACTATGCTTGACAGTTGGGATGGTGTTGACTGGGTGATGTGCTGTGTTGGGCTTTGAATTTAGACTAAACAACTCAATTTTGTCTCGTTTGACCAGAAACCCATCTTTTAACATGCCTGCAGTATCATTTATGTGCTTTGTCACAAATTTCATAGGAGATTTTAGATGATTTCCTTTCAGTAATGGCTTTTTTCTTGTCACTCGCTCATACAGACCAGCTTCGTGTAGGGACTGGGATATTGTCGATGTATGAACATTGACTTCCATCTCAGACATGGATCTTTACAGATATTTCAAAGACACTGTTGGCTTCATAGCAGTTTCCTGGCTTTATAGCTGCATGGTTTGTAAGGGTGGCCTGATCTGGGTAGTGACTGGGTGGTATGAAGCACATTCCACTTCTTAATGATGAAATTCACCATACGCAAAAGGATAATCAGCGTCATTGAAATTTTCTTGTAACCTTTTCCCGATCTGTGCTTCTCTACCACTTTATCCCTGACCTGCTTGGAATTCTCCTTGGATGACTTGTGGCTTGAACAGATGCATTTACTCGAAAGTCAAGTTAAACTACTTTGCTTACACACAGACAGTGACCATTACATTAATTTTGTGACCTTTTGAAATTAATCTATTGCACCTGAACTGATTTAGGGTTGACGTAACAAAGGGGTTTAATACTTACGCAATTGAAAATATTTAACTTTCTTTGAAAATATAACTTACATAATATCAACGTTTTTTAGCTTTGTCAGTTTGGTGTAGATTGTGTTGATTCAAAATATAAAGACCTATTTGAAAGTTTCACGATTGCAAACTCAGACGGCAACAATTGTGTGTGTGGTGGGGGGGGGGAGTGAATGCTTTTACAAGGCACTATATATATATGTATGTTTGGGCCTGACACAGTAGGTGTCTGTGACTTATTGACGATAACTTTCAACAATAAACAAACAGAACACAACCCACTTCTTTTAAAATAATATATTAAAATAAGTGAAACATAATATACAAATGTTCGTTATATAGTTAATTTCTGCAGTTGTATCTAGAGATTTAAGTAATCGTCTCTTTTCGTCAAAGTTCACACAGTTTGGTTCCATTATTTCAAAACACAGTTAAGTCTAAGAAGACAAATTATTCTTCTCTACTCTGTCGTTACAATACAATCTGTGATGTCCCCCAGTAGCACGGCGGTATGTCTGCGGACTTACAACGCTAGAAACTGAGTTTTGATACCCGTGGTGGGCAGAGCACAGATAGCCCATTGTGTAGCTTTGTGCTTAAGAAACAATCTGTGATAATTTATTTTTTTAAAAAAGCACCACTATATTCTCTTTACAGATAAACTTACAAACACGATTCAGATCTATTTGACTATATCTGTCACTAACTTAACTCGACCTACATTTTGGATGCGTACTTATAAATATACCGACTGAGGCCTAGAACTTTTCACATACTACAAGATACTATGATGTAATAATCGAGAAAACAAACCTGTGATAAACTTTCGCTTCTAAAAATAACTAAATTTAATACTCGAGCTATACTTAAATTAAAACAGTCTTAAAACAGTATCAAGTCTTGGCTAGACACGTATTTATTAACTGTGTTTTTGGAAAGTGCTTTTATTCTAAGTGTTTGTTTCAGTTTAATAAATTATTGTTGTTGTTGAACCCTGGTTGTAGCAGCGCGTTATTTTAGACCTATTTTAGACCGTTAAAACAGTGGCATTACTTTTGCTATTAGAATTGTTATGATACTGTTACGACAGCGGAATTCACGTGACGCTGGTAACCCGGAATGAGTATCTAGAACGTTCGTGAAGGCTCGAGTGTTTGCCAGACACGCCCTCTATTTTGTGTATATAAGACCGGCGAGAAGTGACGGCATATATAGATATAGATAATTGCAGACAGACATAGAC
Organism: Limulus polyphemus; assembly: GCF_000517525.1. Lineage (NCBI taxonomy): Eukaryota > Metazoa > Arthropoda > Merostomata > Xiphosura > Limulidae > Limulus > Limulus polyphemus. The sequence goes on along the minus strand of NW_013675330.1, from coordinate 11,014 downwards.
GGACAATTGAGTCAAGCGCGGTAGTAAAGTGCGTGAATTGTAGTGAATTATAGTGTGTGATTAAGTTAAAGTAACTGTGAAAATTAAGTGTATTGCAAAGTTGTATTGAGAGGGAATAAACTAGTTTTATTTAAGAAAGGACTTGTATCGCTAAAGTTTTTTTGGGGAAAGAAATACGGGAAATTAACAAACGACCAGAGACGTAACATACCTTTTCTTCAGTTTTTAATAATGAAGCTTTAAGCAATCTTTCTCATAATGAACAGTTGGTTGAACACGATGATCACGTTAATTCTGAACTTGTAAATAAAAAATGGAAATTTAAAGAACGATAAAGCACCTGGGTCAGGTAATATTTATCCAACGTTTTTGAAAGAGATTAACGGTTGCATGGGTTGTACATGTGAACCACTTGCTATTTTTTTATAAGTCCTTGAATAGTGAGCAGGTGCCAGAAAATTGGAAGTTGGCTAATGTTACTCCTCTTTACAAGGGATATGATAAAAATTGTTCCAGTAATTATAGCCCTATTAGTCTTATATCACTGGTGGTAAAAATTTTGAAAGGTTGATGAAAGATGATTTGAAGTCATTTAAGGAACAGAAATATAAATCTTGGTAGGATAGTAATCATCTTCAGCTAAGACAGCTTTAGTTGTCTAACAAGGTGATTGGCCTTTAAACAGGTTATTTTCATATATGGTAAATACAGTTGATTTAAATAAAAGCTCGATAGACACTGAAATGATAAGGTCTGATTTTATTTAATATTTAGTTTGGTTTAATGGATAGGACGTCCTAGATTAGACCAAACGGTCCCTTGTTGTCTTTTAATGTTATAAGTAGGCTTAAACCTTGGGAAGGGTGTCCAGTTCTCTCATTTTCGTGAATTAGTAACTATTAGTTGGTATATAAAAAGGCATAGATTTAGAGAAGAGGTCAAACCCCCACCCCTTTTCTTTTTTCAGAAACTAATTGTATCATTTAATGTTGTATAAGTAGGCGCAGATATTGAGTGGTTCGAACCCCTACATGTTTTCCAGAAATTAACGTAAAACAGCCAACGCCCTTTCACTATAACATATTGTTACGTCTCCGTTTGTTAATTAACTTTCCGTAACTTCGTTCCGACGAAACTTTGGCGACACAAGTTCTTTACTTAATAAAACTGGTTTATTCTTTCCGAATACAACTTTACCGATACACTCAACTTCAACAATCGCGCTAAACAAACGCTGTAACGTCTCTCGTGCTCTCTGACTGCAGTTCAATTACTCACTGTCTATACACACATTACATTACCTTCCCGCGTCACGTTTTCCCCCTCTTATATATACCAGACTACCCTATCTAGTAAATACTAGAGCATTCATGAAAGAACAAGATAGGTCTAGAAACTAGAGGGCGCCACAGTAGTCATGTGACTCGCTGACGCAACAATATTATAAAAATAAATATTAGATGTAGGTGTTTTTATTTTATTGATTTATTAATTACTGTAAAAGTTTTTTCAGGTTCACAAAATTGGAGTCTACAACAATTGGCTACGTCTTCAGCCAATAATTGGTTATTTCTAAGCAAATACAATGCGAACGTCAATTAAACATTGCCATGTTAAATTTTTGTACCGTGGACTTTTTTTGGACGCTGTAAAAATGTGTCTAGTCTTGGGAGATTTGTTTCATCGAAGTTATTACTGCTTAGGACATCTGCAGCTCTTATAATATAGACTTATTACGGAATCGATATTTGATTGTTTTGAATCTAGAATACTCATTTCGTTGATGTCCAGAATAAACGAAAATGCAAGTGCTATGGTTGTTTAAGTGACGAATTAAAAAAAAAAGGATGAAATAGGTATATCCTATTTACCAACGCTAAAATATGAATTTAGATGTAAGCTTTGCATATTTTTTTCTAAATATAATTACGACTATTTAATTTTAAGAACTGAGGACATCTCTGAAATTGATGGATTATAATTCGCCTGAGCTACTCATAATCACATTTGTTGGGTTTGTAATTGATTACTAAAATTACTATTAGTATATAGTTATAAGTAAACACTGAAAGTAATGCTAGTAGGGGTCTAATTGGCCCCACATGGGGCGTCGAGAGCCAGCCCAGGCCCCGGGTCAGTGATATCATCGGGCCCCCTTTCATTCTATTGTTACGTCTCCGTTTGTTAATTAACTTTCCGTAACTTCGTTCCGACGAAACTTTAACGACACAAGTCTTTACTTAATAAAACTGGTTTATTCTTTCCGAATATAACTTTACGATACACTTATTTC
>NW_013675330.1:0-7797 GCF_000517525.1 Limulus polyphemus | reverse complement strand
TAAGTCCAAAGTACAATTTAACTACTAAATTTAAATTATCAGTTAACTCAATTTCAGACCATTTGAAATTCTAATACGTAAAGATATACACGTTTTATTTCCATTGTTCTATCATACACGTCTGTTATTTCTTTAACCTACAAAACTGTGTTTTTTAATTCATTATTCATCTCAACTATACTGAATATTATTCTCTATATTATTACTCTGCTGTCGCACGTGTCCGTGTAATCTATAATTCATACTACCATATGTATCTTAGGTTTTATTTTGCTCTCCTTTTATCAAAGCATCCTTTTTCAGGACGAGTTACATATAAATGGTCAGGAACTGTAATTAATTAATGAATTAGTGTTTTATACCGACTGTGTTTTATATAGTCATGTTGATACACGTTAATGAAACTTGTGAACCCTCTGGTGACACTTTGTGGAACTATGACGTCATCATCTTTGGTGACATCATTCTCTCTACAACTCCACCCCCATCATTGAGGCAGCCAATCAGCGCGTGGATCTAAAATTCAGGGATAATTACTCTAATTAGTCTAATATGTAGATTTATTAGATTGTTTTCCAGTTTTAAAAGTGACCGTTTGTTGTGAGCATCTCTCTTTTTAGCGCTAACTTTTTTTTTTTAGCTATTAATACTAAAAATATAGGCCGAATTATTTTTCTAGAGATTTAAATTTGTCATAATTATCAATTTGTCGGATTTGACTGCAATATTTCATATATAATTCTTATACGACAAAAGACAATCCGTACATGTTGTATATATATATATATAGTTTCCAGTAACTAAATTTAATGTAACAAAACATATATTATTAAATGTCATAATACAATACAAATTTTTGCTCCTTAAATAAACTACAAAAAATAACTATAATTTTACAAGTAATATAACTGAAGAACGACCACAGTATGTTTAAGTAGTGATTTGTAATCAGAACCTATATAAGGGAAATTCATTTAACAAACAATTAAAAAATAGTTACAGGCTCTAACTTCAGTGCTTAGTTCGGCGTGTTATTAAAAGCATGAATCACGATAATGTTATTACATAAATTTAAGAGGATCCTTTTATTTTCTAGGTCATATATTCAAAAAGAGGAGAAGCTAAAGTTGGATTTATTTAATGACCCTATTAAGTTATTTAAACAAGGAAGTTTTTCGATCTTGCACTTAACGAAGATTACACGATGCTGAATAATTAAAAAGTTTATCAGAGTTTGCTTGCTTCCAATTAAACTTCTACTTGTTCTAAACTAATAACGTTGTCACTGTCTGCTGGCAACAGAGTAATCAATACTTCCCATACAAATGACAAGCGAAAGCGTCCTGGCTTGTGATCTAAATTTATGAATTCTATCAACTCAGTCGGAAAATGTTTAATTAAGGTTCCCTCTAGTGATGAAGAGCAAAAAATAATTTTACTTCTGCTTGTTTTAGCAATCCACTTCGATTTGCCTATCAGTTTAATTTATTCTGGAAGATTATTTAATTATTTATGTGAATATTGTAAACAATTTATGTTTTGATACTTGAATTGAATAACTTTGAATAATATTTTGATAGAAACTCATCCACTAAATGTATACAGTTGAAAGTAAGTCGAAATGAGTGCACCTTAACAATATGAAGTTATTATAGAACCTGCAAAAGGGTCTCCTTACTTTAATAGTTATACAATCTTTCAGTTATCTTAAGTAACGTTAAATCTTGTTGATAGCAAAACATTTGATTATTGAATCAAATCCAACAATAATGTAATACACTGACAAGCCAAAATATGTAATAAACTTATAATAATTTTAATTATTAATATTAACTCCCAACCAGAGCAAGCTATGTACTTAGCGAGAAACTACAAGTCAACCTAACCATCAGCTAATCAAATATACGTTTCTTATGTGTATATTACATGTTTTGTCAGTTGGGTAGAATCGCTGTTAACGATATTTTCGGTCGTAATCCCAATACTATTTTGTGAGGTTCGACCAATTTAAGAGATTTAAGCTTGTTCTAAATACAAATATTAATGCTAAGAATACACACGAATCTTTATAATGAAGTTATAATAATAAACAATGAACCAAAATAAAAAGTAATGATATTCGATATACTAAACTGTATAATCATTATTGTGAAAGAAAGTAAAAATAAATATATATAATATAATATGACAGTAAAATATATATATATAATATAATATGACAGTAAAATATATATATATAATATAATATGACAGTAAAATATATATATAATATAATATGACAGTAAAAATAAATATATTATATAATATGACAGTAAAATATATATATAATATAATATGACAGCAAAAATATATAATACAACATGACAGTAAAAATAAATATATAATACAACATGACAGTAAAATAAATATATAATATAATATGACAGTAAAATAAATATGTAATATAATATGACAGTAAAAATAAATATATAATATAATATGACAGTAAAAATAAATATATAATATAATATGACAGTAAAATAAATATATAATATAATATGACAGTAAAATATATAATATAATATGACAGTAAAAATAAATATATAATATAATATGACAGTAAAATAAATATGTAATATATGACAGTAAACATAAATATATAATATATGACAGTAAAAAAATATATATAATATGACAGTAAAAATAAATATATAATATAATATGAGTTACGTAGGGAACACAGAACTACTATCGCAGAAAAAAAGTATTCTGTGATCTTAGTATAAATTGCATATTTTCTCATTTCCTCCCTATCAAAGTCTTTTGAATAAAGATAACTCATTAAGTCACCCTTAGAGTGTAGCGCCTTAGGGGAGAGACATCTGTATTGGACACATTTTACTCTTTATGATGTTCAAACTGGTGTATTTACGTGTTTTACGCTCACAAAAAAGAAACCTATCATTCTATAGGTATTTGAAGAACTTATAGCAATCCGCCACAATTTAACTATTCCTATTGTTAGCCGATACTGGGCAGCTTGTACATAAGTAGAGTTGTTTATGATGTGTCTAATTTCTAACAGTAATTGTCCCATTGTATGTTACAGATATTAACGCAGTTGATACAGAAGAACAGTGTGCTAAATATCCTATTGTTTATGAAAGAGTTAGAACATCTTGTAAGTTTAAAAACAAGAGATGCTTCTTTGTAAATTGAAAGTAATTTATGCTAATTCAGAGTTGTACATTTATCTGTCCTTAATCATCAATATTGTAAAAACATAAATATATTGTTACGTCTCCGTTTGTTAATTGATTTTTCCGTAACTTCGTTCCGATGAAACTTTAACGACACAAGTCTTTACTTAATAAAACTGGTTTATTCTTTCCGAATATAACTTTACGATACACTTAATTTCAATATTCGCGCTAAAATTAAACACTATAACGAACGAACGTTAACTTCAACAATACCCTGTGACTGCAGTTCAATTACTCACTATCTACACACACACATTACATTTCCGCGTCACGTTGTACCCTTCTTATATATACCAACCTACCCTATCTAGTAAATACTAGAGCATTCGCCAAAGTACAGGATAGTTCTAGAACGTGGCGTCACAGTAGTCATGTGACTCGCTGACGCAACACTATATATTAACTTCTGCTGATTTTTCATAAATGAAATTTAGGTGACAAATTTCTCCACGAATCCATTTTAGTTCATTAAGTAGTACGTATTTTTATAGAGCTTTGGAATATCCCACTGCCGGGCTGCCCTACCCTTCTCGTCAGCCCTGGGCCCTACTCTTCACTTTTGCCAACGTTCCTTTCGTTGTGAATTGTGAAATTGTTTGTTAAATTATACGTTTGAAAGCTACCGAAATTTTGTTCAATGAGAAGACATCATATAATTTGAGATATGGTCTTATACAGAGACGAGATGAATTGGTAGCGAAGAAAATTTTATTAGAATTGTAACAATTGTACAACGTTTGGAGAAGGTTTTTTCAATATGTGTTTATATATGTATATATAAAGCATGGAACAAAGTCACATGACTGGAGATTGCTTAAGCTCTCATAAAGGTATTTTGTTGATGTATAATTAAAATAGCAATATTTTTAGTTTTTATTGAGCTGCAATATCTGAAAACATGAGTTTTTGTTTTTTAATCATGTTCACTAACTTAAGTAAGTTCACTTTTTGGGGCGTATGGTAGGTGATTACAAATATTTTTATGTTTATCCTATTCAAACAATGAACATAAATAAATTGGCTAATTGGCTACTTAATATTGTTGCGTCAGCGAGGTCACGTGACTAGTATCACGCCACCTGTTTCTAGAAATATCCTGTTCCTTCAAGAATGCCCTAGCATTTACTAGATATGTGTTAGTATTGAGTATATATATAAGACGTTCACAACGTGATGGGACAACAGTGTAATGAGTAATTGAATGTATGCGGACAAAATATTGTTAGCCACGTGAGACATAGCGTTGTTATCGAGCGACTGTTGAAATTAAGTGTATCGTAAAGTTATATTCAGAAAGAATAAACCAGTTTTATTTAAGAAAGGACTTGTGTCGCTAAAGTTTCGTCGGAACGAATTTACGGAAAATTAACTAACGAACGGAGACCTAACAATATAATTATTTCTAATCGCAGTCATGACATGTTTTAAAGAAAAACTATTTTTACAGAGAGTAGTAAAATATGTTTGCATTATTTAATTGATTTACACAAGTTCAGTGTAGAATTACCGATTACTTGAAAAACATACAATAGTAACCGCATGGTGATATTTAGCCGACATTAATGAATCACTTGCCAAGTAAGAAATGTGTATAAAAGTTATGGCAAAAAAATGTTATTCACAGGATGTGACCCACAAAAGAGGTCCATTGTATGAAATCGATGCTATTATTCACAGGATGTGATCCACAAAAGAGGTCTATTGTATGAAATCGAGGATATTTCGAAAATTACTTAAAACGAAACAAATTATTGAAAATAGAACGATGCATTATTCTCAAATGATAATTATTAATGTTTGAAAATTTATAAAGGTAATACTCATCCGTCTTTTGTTTTGTGCACCAATTGCAAGAGGAGTGTACTAATCAATCAATCGAATGTAATCGATTAGCAAGTACCACTAATCGCCCAGGTCTACTTCCCATGTGTTATTCTGTTTATCTACTGCTATTATAGTTCATTTTGTAATCAATAAAACTCGCCAGTGTATAAGTGACAAACACGTGATTAAACCGCTGCAAATTTTACCCGCCGTACTTTAGTTTTATTACCGTTAATTCTCTTGATTGGTAACAGATTATTGAATTAATCACAATTTACTACTTATATTTTGAAATTCGTAATTACCGGTATTGCTATCATCAGGGTTTATATTCTTTCACAATTTTTTTTCAGGGACATTTCACTCCAAAATATCATTTTTCCAGAACAATTTGCATCGTTTACATGGAGTAATTAGTCGAGTTGCTAAGATTATAATATGTGAACTAGATTTATATTTATATAAGTAAACTTATATTATTAAACAGAAAGACACATGTACAGATCTTGATTCATTATCTCCGGACAACCTGGTAGAGAATGACGAATAATTATTATTTTTTAATTTCAACGAAATATTACACTTGTATACAGTGTGATATATGTATGTATGTTTATTCATTCAATTCTTTTGATGTGTTCATCGAATTGGTTTTTTAACTTTACGAGTTTTTTTTTGTTTGTTTTATTTTCTTTAGCAGTGTGTCTAAGGTTGTTGGACTTCGTAATGAAAGTATTTTTTTTATGCTTCTGCCTTTGCAGCAAACTCGTTTGCCAACTTATGCAAAAGAGAAATATCATCCTGCAAGTATTGTTTTCTTTTTTTTTTTGTTGTCCATTTTATCCATCACAGCCTTTCTTTTTTGACCAATTTTTTGCCTGTTCTTTTTGTTCATCCATAAAGGCCATATACGTTTGCCTTGCAGATGCTGCTGAACCTAGAAGCGAGCTGGTGATGTTAACGTTAGGGATTCCACCAACTGCATAAATATGGTCACAGATTAATGTCTGTGAAATGAGGGATTGTTCATGTGAATTTTTCACTTTCAAGTTCCTTGTTGATAGAAAATCCTACAGTTGCTTATCCATGTGAAATTAAGAGCAAATCGTTTCAAAAATCCAGACTTTGTTAAAGTGAACATTTTTAGACAGAAGCTTAGACAAAATTTCATCCAATCTGCATTCCTCGTTGTGGGGCAAAAATTGATAATCTGATCGATCGTGCCTCACATCCACATCAATGCATTCTTCAAACTGAGCCAATATGTCACCACAGACTGTTAATCCTCCGGAAGCTCTACCAGGAAAACAAGCAGTTTTTTCATCCTTGTCACGCTGTCGTGTTTTGATGTTTCCTTTGTTCTGGGGTCGAGGCATGTGATATATCTGATCAGTGGATAATTAAGTGGAGATTTTTCCAGTATCTTACTTTACCATAAAAGCATGGCATCCGTTTCTCAGTTCCATGACTTCGATATCACTGCTGGCCTTTGGAGTTGATGAAAGAATTTAACTAAGCTCTTGTTTTGCTGTGAATCCAAGACCAATTTTCTTGTATGATAGTTCTCCTTGTTCTGTAAATCAAGTCTCTGGAACTTTAAATTGGTAATAATGTTCAACACTTCCGGTTTCATGAAATGTTTCAGCATGTTCACTACTATAATGAAAATAGCCTGTTCAACAAATGGCATCATAGGCCTGTCCCGGCTGTCCGTTTGATAAATTGACAAAAATTGTGATATCGGTTTGGCGATGGATGTGAATGACAACATTTTTGGAATAACTAGTTTATCTTTGATACATAAAGCAACAATATCGTACAAGTTACTTTTAGGATTTGTCAATTTTTTCCCGTCACTTTTGTAACATACTGGACAATGTTTGGCCATATTTGTGTAGCACGCTCTGCCACAGGGACATTTTCCAGTCATCTATGGGAACAAAACCTAAGAAGAAAACATCTGATTCAGTAAATAGTCCTCTCTTTGAACAATATATAGACTGAGCAGAAGTTTTTGAACGGGCCATGTTGAAGGAGCAGCACCATGAAATATGTCTAAACTACAACTACCAACATCTAAAAGAGACTTGCACCAAATTATTTATGTTTAATCCTTCAATATCCGACACAAAGTGATGGATCATATCGTCAGATGTTGCATGCTCCAAAAAAGATGATCCATAATATACGGTTTTTACCTACGCAAAAAACCCCTTGATACTTACACCCGTGAGAAATTTAGTTATTTACATAAATCAGTACATGTATAACTACTAATTTCTTCAAAATGCTCATCATCACCAGTTAGTTATTTTGTTATGGATTTCGCGCAAACCTACACGAAGGCTATTTGCGCTAGTCATCCCTAATTTAGCAGTGGGAAGACAGCAAGTCATCACCGCCCACAGCCAACTCTTTTACCAAATTATAATGCCCCCATGGCTGAAAGGATTCGAATTCGCGACCCACAGATTGCGAGTCGAGCGCCCTAACCACGCTATCATTAGTATATGGAAATTATATAATTGGTTTGTGAATTATTCAAGTAATAGGGTTGCAATAAGAAAAACTGGAGAAATAATGAGTGATCCAATAACAATAAAATATGATGTTCCACAGGGTTCTACTTTAGGTCAACTGCTGATTAATTTGTGTGTTAATGATATTGTAAATATAGTGTTGCGTCATCAAGATCACGTGACAATTCTCACGCCCTCTTGTTTCTAGAACT
>NW_013675329.1:9679-20826 GCF_000517525.1 Limulus polyphemus | reverse complement strand
TTGACCAATAATAACAAATACTTTTATTCTCAGCATTTCCTAAGAAAGGTTTAATACTTCCCATATTTATTCAGGAATACCATTAGACTAGAACCAAGGTATGGAACAAAGTCACTGTTGACCAATAATAACAAATACTTTTATTCTCAGCATTTCCTAAGAAAGGTTTAATACTTCCCATATTTATTCAGGAATACCATTAGACTAGAACCAAGGTATGGAACAAAGTCACTGTTGACCAATAATAACAAATACTTTTATTCTCAGCATTTCCTAAGAAAAGTTTAATACTTCCCCATATTTATTCAGGAATACCATTAGACTAGAACCAAGGTATGGAACAAAGTCACTGTTGACCAATAATAACAAATACTTTTATTCTCAGCATTTCCTTAGAAAAGTTGCACAGTACGAAAGACTTGATTCTGAACTCCAAAGTAGTATAGAAACCAAAAGGGCAGAAAATGTGCTGTTGAGTGAAAAGAGTGAATTACTAAACCAACAAGTCAGTGAAAGGAAACTAGTTCACACAGGAGGAGGTAAGATGTACTTAAAAACAACAAGAAACTTTCGATATCATACGTTTTATAATAACTACCAAAAACTTTGATGTCATAAAAAAATCGTAGTGGAAAAAAAAAAGTTTTTTTTTCAAATTATTGATTTATATTACTTAAAAGCTTGATCCCTGCTAATTCAACTTGTTCTATCTTACAGGAGGTAAAAATTAATTTAACATTCTACTATACAATGAAGTTATTTTGTAGATGATGAAATCATGAGCAAACAGTGCCTAGACAACTTGTCGTGCACTAACGAGGTTTTATCCTCAGGTCAACCAGGGGGTGTTGTTTCACTTTAAAGTTTAAGAGCCATTTTAACAGAACTAGTAGATATAGGTATTTGACAATTTTATTCTCAATCATATATGGCTAAAGTAACTTTCTTTGGAACTATTTCACACATGTATACATTCTGTTAAACAGTCTAGGTTAAAAGGGCTTTCCAACTTTAAATACAAACAACATCCGCTTATAAAAAAAAAACCTCGCTAGTGGTATACAAGTTCACGTGACCGTGATATGCTGGATCAACCACTAGAAGGCTCTTCAGTCAAATAAAAGAACATCGTGATGCTAAAACCTGCTGCACTATGAGTATCACCAACCACTATCTAAACAAATGTAACGTTACACTGACCTACAGTTTTTATATTATCCATTTTCAAGAAGAGTTCCTCCTTAAGATGCTAGTTTTATCTATATATATATACTTGTGTGTGTATGTGTATAAATGTTCACATTTTTTACAGAGCTGTTTAATTTAACAGAGGACCCACAAGAAAAGCAGACTGCTACTAAAAAATACCAAGGTTTGGTGAGACACAGACAGTTAAAACAAATAGCTGAAAAGCAGAGAGAACAGATTGAAATCCGCCGTCAAACACTACAAAGCTTACAAAATCGAAATTTTCCAAACTTGGCACTTGCTCTTGGTCAGCAGGTTTGAATCCGTTATTACGGTTTCTGCAAATGTCACGTGTAGTGTTAAACATATACTAGTCTTCAGTTAAGATATTCATTATTACATAAAATAAATGTTTTATTTATAACTCAAAGTTGACAGTGTGTCCAGTGGTATCATACATATATACTGTCTGAGATTAAATAACACAAGCAAGTTTTTTATTCAGCAAGTAACTGTATTAGTTTATGTATCTGATGAATCTATTGTATTTCACACATACTTTTACTTGTACTAATTAAATAACACAAGCAAGTTTTTTATTCAGCAACTAAGTGTATTAGTTTATGTATTTGATGAATCTATTGTATTTCACACATACTTTTACTTGTACTAAGAAAGCAAAAATGAATTCCAGTAACAAGTTCCTTTTGATACACAAAATCTCGTCGTTGAAGGAAAGAAACATTTTTATATATTATTAATATTCATTACTCTTGCACTTTTTATGGTAGGTAAATAACTGCCGAGTACTGGACATGACCTAAAGGAAAAAAAGTTACCTCCCTGTCATCTATAATCGCATGCTGGCGGCGCTTCATCTATTACATACAGAAAACTGAAGTTTATAACCTTAACACTTTTTATGTTGTAATTATAAACAAAATTCTAGAACTTGCTATAAAGATAACGGCATATCCAAAGGTCCCTTTTTCTTCCTGTTATTAAACCATGATGTTGTATTAACTTGACTTACATCCAGTTTATATACTGCTTACGTAAACTACTGACAGGCTTGACAATAAAAGAGCAGGTAAATAAATTACAACCATAGTTTTTTAAAGGTGATTTTTTCTCTCTAAAAGTCTAATTTCTTTATTTATCACGTTCACAGTTTTCTACATGTATATACAATTACATCCAGTCTATTCGTTGCTCACTTAATTTACTGTATATGTACATATTCATGATGTCAGAAAAACACATAGTCTCAAAAAGTCTTGATACAAGATGATAAAAACCCTATAACCCGAGCAAAACTGGGAATGGTGATGTAATCAATTGAGTGATATATATATATATACAAAGGGAGTTGAGGAAAGCAAGAACATGCAGAATTTATATTCTAAGCAGAACAATGAATGGAACTGGATTTTTTTAACCCAAAAGGCATTGCATGTGCATATGAACTAAACAGCCAGTGAACGATCCCAAGGATTCGGGTATAACCTTCCCTAATTTTGAACTCTAGACCAGAGAGAAGCCAGCATCATCCATCACCTCAAGAGTTTTTTCCAGCTCTTTGAACTAAGTAACAGGGCTGATCGTCAGTTTTATGACGCACCCGCAGACATATCGGTGGAGCTTGTTCACTGCACGGCCTAACTAGGCCACGACATGAGAGAATTACAGCCGTCATGACTTCCATAATGTCGTACATTTGAAAAATGTAGTAAATAACATTGATATTTACCTACAGTAAAATACCAAACTTGGAAAAATATTTCTAAAAGTTGAAAACCACCACCATCATCCATAGTGACCGTAAGTAGTCAGAGCACGAGACAACAGGCCAGTCAATAATTTTTCAAATGTCACACTTTGTTTTATAATGGTTCAACTGAAATTTTGGTTTCGATTTTTTTAATAGAATTAAGTTCAAATCTCTTAAATATAACCTTAATGTCACGGAACAATGGCTAAACTATTTATTTCAAGTTAAACCTAATCTCAGACTATTAGTGATAAAGTGTTATTAACTTTGCTCCATCTATGAAAAGAAAGTACATTAATAACTATTCGCAGGAGGCTTTCTTTGTGCACGGGGTAGTAGCTATACAGTTAATACTGTACAATAAAACCCACCAAATTTACTTTACAGTTCTCTGTACTGGATAATTGTTAAAGCTTTTTATACTTTATTTTCAGTTGAGAGAGAGCAGTTGTTTTACACGTGTTCAGACTGTACTGTTGCACCAAGTTGTATTCTGTAAATGATCAAAGACTGGCACTACTTAGGTCGACACGTGTTTAGAGATGGTAGTTTTTATTCTTTATACAAGTTCAGAGGCCGAGATAGTATCGAAAAGTTTAGCTCGATACTTTAATCTTGATAGAAATCTATTTACTAATAGTATGCAAAAAAAAAGTTTTAAAATGTAAGAATATTAAACCAAACCAAGATTAAACTACCGATCTACATTATGGGATTTGAAAACAAAACTGAAACCCTAATGAGTTACTTGGCAGTACTGTGACAAAATGATGCTAGTTCCTTAGCTGTTTTGATTAAGATAGCATGTTTATTAAAAACTAATAAAGCTTGTAATACAGATACAGCAAGATAAGTGAATGTCCCAAACTGTACATACATACTGATACTAATATTTCACTCTGTAGTTTTTCATCTGTTAACTTGGTAAAATAGTTTTTATGCATTGACAATATCATAATTATAAAGGAGGTTAAAACAGTTCCACAGTGACGCTATCCACCAAGACTGATATCACAGCTAACTTTTGTGTACTGATACCAAGAACATGTTATGTACCTTTAATAATTCTGGTGTTAAGAGCTATAAATAAAATAAGGAAAAAAAAAAAACTTTTAACGAGCATTTTTTTTCTATCTTTTCCATTTGCATAATGTGCCATAATGGAAAAATGTAGTAGGCCAAGATTTACACATGTACTCGTTACATGATGTATCATGATACACTGTAGTGATACATCATGTAACGAGTACGTGTGTAGATACTGGCTTGTGATACACTGTAGTAAGCCAAGATTTACACACGTACTCGTTACATGATGTATCATGATACACTGTAGTAAGCCACTAACTGTGCACGTACTTGTTACATGATGTATCATGATACACTGTAGTAAGTCACTATCTACACACGTACTCGTTACATGATGTATCATGATACACTGTAGTAAGCCACTTACTGTGCACATACTCGTTACATGATGTATCATGATACACTGTAGTAAGCCACTAACTGTGCACGTACTTGTTACATGATGTATCATGATACACTGTAGTAAGCCACTATTTACACATGTACTCATTACATGATGTATCATGATACACTGTAGTAAGCCACTATCTACACACGTACTCGTTACATGATGTATCATGATACACTGTAGTAAGACACTAACTGTGCATGTACTCGTTACATGATGTATCATGATACACTGTAGTAAGACACTAACTGTGCATGTACTCGTTACATGATGTATCATGATACACTGTAGTAAGCCACTATCTACACATGTATACTCATTACATGAAATAATGTCATAAATCATCATCTATACATGTACTTGTTACATCATGATAGACATTACAGTAAGCCATGTTTTTTCATGTGCCCTGTACACAATGGATCCTGATGGAAATATTTCAGTATAAATGAAAATTAGGACCATAACTTATGGTAGCTTGAAATGTCAACTGTGGGTAGGTTAAGATATACTATAATATAACCTTTAGTTAGAGTAGCACAGCAAAACATCTTATATATATATTCGTTTTCATGAGGTTCGAAATGCCAACCGGTTTTCAGCAATGGTGGTTAACAGAACTACTTTCTCCATCGAGTACCACACTTTTAATACTGAGTTACTTTCACAACAACTCCAGGGATCAAAGTATTGGCTGGTGAAAACAGACTTTACCGTCAAGACAACCAGAAACAAGCTGGCAATGAGTCGGAGAAAATTTTGTACTGACCACATAGTGTACATGACAGAGATTAGTGCAAAGTTCGTGCAACTGAGCAGGCGTTTCTGGGACACAGTCGCACAGTTCAGAACAGTTTTTATTAAAAGTAAACAGTCGAACACCAAAACCGTATGGCGAACATATAAGGCGTCCATCAGTGCTGAAGCACAGTTCCTTTATAAATCCTCGCCCAACGTTCGGTTCTTTGCTGTAGTGCGTTAAACGTGGATAGTTCTGGTGAATCTTACTTGATTTTCTCAGTCGATTTTGTGAGGTTCTATTCCCATCTACTAAGACTACCTTTCGAGCTGCCTGCTCGGAGCCAGTCCTTAAGAAGAACAACGGCTGTTCTCTTGACGGAGACTGATCGGGTCCAACAGAATTTGCAACAACATATGCTAACCTCTGGGCTTCAGAGGGCACCGTGAAGTCTTCTCCACTGGACGTAGAAGGTTGTTCTGCAGAAGATGCAGATGGCGAGACTGTGATTGTTGGGGTGAAAGACAGACTTGGCTCCGTCCTTCTATGTCGCAGAATTCTCAGTTCAATATCGCCAAACCTAAAACGTTGTGTGTTGGTACTAGCCGATTCTTCCTGACTCTCTTGAGACTGAGGTCCGTAGTTTAAACGAATATGAACAACGGGTCTTTCCCAGAGTCCAGATGATCCCGAATCTTCTAGATTCTCTCCACCACTCTCCTGACTAGCTGTTCGACTGCTATCTCCAGATTCCTCCTCCTCAGCCTCATCATCCGGAATAATCTCGTTTTCCTCTTCCTCAACTGCTTCACTATTTTCATCCTTTTCACTTTTATCACTCATACTATGTTCTTGTATGTCATGAACACAAGTCCACTGAAAAATCAAGCATTTTTTTTTCATCACATATTTTGCAAAACGTTTTGTATACAAGTTTTAATAAAACATGGACCTGAATGCGGTTTATACACGATTTCGTGAACATTAATTTATCTTTCAACCAACAAATAGTACATGTAGTGAATATGATATTACCTTTTATCCTCACCGTTTCTTCCTACGTACACACATATATCAACATGCATTTTTAGTCACACTGACGGTCAACGTCGTATTGGCAAACTTTAACGTGAGGTAATATTTAACCCAGGTTTTTGTTTTATAACATGGGCTTAAACTTTAACACAATATATGTGTATCATACATCAACTTGTACAGTACTTAATTACAAAAATAAGTGGTAACTTGATACGTGGTGGTGTGTTTTATCCAGGAACATGAGTAGTTACGAACATTCTGAGGTATGTTATTATCTTAATTACAAAACTAAGTGGTAACTTGATACGTGGTGAGTATCGTTCAGAAACATTGAATTACGTTATAAACTTACAGTAGCATCAGTACAAATCAAGTCAAATGTCCAGTATGCTCTCTGTCCATTTCATCGAGAGACTCCAGATGACATAAGACATGATAGGAAAAAAAGCATATCTTCAGTGATGAACATTAAGTAATGTTATATATATGTAATATTCATTCTTGTATGTAGTTGTTTTGTTCCACCAGTAGGATAATACTTTCATTTTATTGTAATTGTTTTCCAGATAATAACGTACCTCAGAATGTTCGTAACTACTCATGTTCCTGGATAAAACACACCACCCGTTTGGATGAACCTGCAGTGAAGAGATGAACAAGGCATCATTGGCTTCTGGAAAGTCACTGATCAGCTCCACTCGGTTCCGTTTGGCCCGGAACAGGTGATTGAAAGCTATCGTATCTGAGAGGGGCGTGTTCCCCATCTGCATCAACCTGTACATGTTAGGCTGCAAAAAATAAGAGTACCAAAAACGGTTCCTATCAAAACACACCTTTACATCTTTTTTAATTAACTAATGAACTATTTGTGTTTCTACAACTGTAATAGAACCAATAATCATACAGTTGAAGTACTGATTCACGATTAGAAGTTCAATAATAAACCTGGTAGACTTAAATATTGTTCTGTGTATGGAGGGGAAGTTTGAGAGTGATGTATACAATAGCGAACAATGTACACATAAATAAAAATGTTAAGCTACTGAATTCAGCAGACATATCTCTGGTTTTCGCAGTCCGTCACAGCGTGTGAAACCTATACTTTTACTCACGTTTAAAATTTATCCAAATTATTTACATGATTATAAAGTTTTCATTGCTTTTTAAGCGTCTTTAAAAAATGTAAGCAAAAGGAAAAGGTGTCCATAGATACTTTAGGATTAATAACTAAACATAACATATATTTTTCTTTGGACATATGCTCCAGACAATACCTAGATCAAATGCAATGTATTCGTATTACAACATCTATAATTTTTTTAAAATGCAAGAAAATGATAGGGGAACGAAATGAACACTTGTGGATAATTAAAGTACATTACCATTTAGGTCTGTGATTCTCAACCTATGGTCCACAGACTCGTAGCAAAAGATCGCATTATAGTTTAGAATAAAAATTCATATCGATATTTGATTAACATACATATTTATTGATGCCAGAACTTCTAATATATTCTGTACGGTCAACTTCTGTAGACTTGTTCGAGTATCGGGGATCCTCGAGACTGTCTTTGGTTCGTAAATGAGTCGATGGGGATGAACAAACGATGAGAACCACTTATAAATGGTGTATAAAACTATGGCAATGTGACCTTGCGTTATGACGTAAAAATTCGCTAAAAAAAAGAAATCCCGAAGTTAATTCTGTTTAAAGAAGTAAGGGCATTTTACCTTAAATCCTTTCAAATCTGTTGCTAATCTAGTAAGATCCAGATCATGTATAACCATTAAATAACCAGTATTGGTAGATATAATCATTTTGGAACTGTCAGGGGTCAGCCTCATCCTCATAAGTCCTTTAGTATGGAACACTTTTCGAAACGTGACGTCCCCTTCAGAATAACTGAAAGAAAAATTACATTGTTTGCCTTTTTTTTCTTCTCCTAAACCACTGAAATGTTCAGAATACAAAAATGCAACTTGATTAACTATATTTGTAAACTTTTAAGTACAAACTAAACTCGTTCTGGCATTTAAACAAATATTTTCTTTGCCACTACAAAGCAAGTAATTGCATCAAATTAACTGTTATTTATAGCATTTTTAAAGAGAGCCAATTCGTATGTCTGTTTGATCCCTATATACAGTCTTATATATTTTTTTTCCTACATCTGTATTCTGTCTAACAAAAAACTTGAGGTGACTTCTTCATCTCACCCAATATAAACGTCTATGTACCAGTTATATTTAATTAAAAAATCTACCAACAGTTAATATTCCTAACTCATTATAGATAACATATATGTACAGCTCTATGCTCCTTACTTTCTGTTGGCCATGCCCATGAGATGAGCCTTTTTTGTACAAAGATAACAAAATCCCTTAATATACATGTGAATATAGAAAAAAATCATACAGTGATTGTTTTGTTTATTACTACAAACAAAGAAACAAGCCATATACATATATATTGTTGCGGTCACCATCTTATATATACCAGACTACCCCCCAATCTAGGAAGGTTCGAGAAAGAAGTGGCGTGATACTAGTCACGTGACCTCGCTGAAACATGACGGGACAATGTGTGTAGGTAGTGAGTAATTGATCTGCAGTCAGAGAGTATTGTTGAAGTTAACGTTCGTTGTTATAGCGTTTGTTTTAGCGCGAATGTTGAAATAAAGTGTATCGTAAAGTTATATTCAGAAAGAATAAACCAGTTTTATTTAAGAAAGGGCTTGTGTCGCTAAAGTTTCGTCGGAACGAGGTTACGGAAAATTAATTAAAAACGGAGAGGTAACAATATATATATATATATATATGTTACAGATTTAATTTATTTTACACCAAAGGTAAAACTGAAAAGATAATGTATGACGTAGAGGCCTAATACATTTCTTGATTGGCCGTACCCTCTGATGTGGACTGTAGTTTTGTCTATACAAGGATCATCGAACCAAAGAAATACAGTTAGGCCTCTTATAATGGTAAAGTGTGTGTGTGTGTGTATATATATATATGGGGTTTTTGAGTCCTTTTTAGTTCAACATACAGTAAACTAAATTAATTCCTGGATTCAAAGTGCTTACCCATTAATGTTCCAAGTGTAGACATTACCGTCAAATCCGGAGGTTACCAACAGTCCAGTGTCTCTAGCATATTCAATGTTTTTTACCCACGATGAGTGTCCTTTAAGTGATATGATTTTGTGCTTTAGAAAACGTGTATCCCACAGTGCAACTGTTTTGTCATCGGAGCAGGTTGCGAATACCCGAGAGTCTAGGAATCTAGAAGAGAAATTACAACTTTTTAAGGAAAAGGAACTTTTAATGAATCATAAAGTAACTAAAACACAATTATTTATTAACTTCAAAAAAAAGGCACAAAGAAAGAATGCTAGATTATTTAAAGAGAACAGAAATACACAGTTTATCAAGAATAAAATACAATAATGGTCAAATATTTTAGGGATGACAGCAAAGCGGTACTGAACTAGAACTAATAAATACAAAAAAAAAAACAGTTTGTTGAGCACAAAGCTATACAATTAGCTATCTGTCCTGTGTCCACCACGGATATTCAGACTTACCAACGAGCCACTGTGAGGTACAAAAAATAAAAAATTAAAGAAGGGATTAAAAGAATGAATGATCATCAGAGCACATTTAAACTTCTGCCTTAACAGAGAACTTTGGTAAATAATTCATTATTGAACACTAATAGACATTTCTGAAGTTACTCAATAATAAACGAGAAAACACCTATAATAAATAAAAAAGGAAATAACTTCATTCATTTACACTCATTTTGAAAACCAATCAGTGTTCACAACTTGGTGTCAAAGATTTTACACCTCCATCAAGAGGTTATGAAGATATTAACACCAAAATGCTGAGAAGTAAATATTCTTATTTTTCTGGAGATAAAAGTCATATAGTTATGAATTTACCACAGTTATCAATTAAATGGGGGAATTCTGAAAAAAAAAAAAGATTTATTTATTAATCTATCAGGGAATACTCAAAATTAAGTATCTCAATTTATTTGGACCCAGTTAAAAACAACGATATACCACTGAAAACTTAACAATATATTTTTTTTTAAATTGAGCTATTTCGTACGAATGGTTTATAGATTAATACAAAAAAAATCTATTACAGAAATAAAAGTATTTGGGGGAACTATATTACCCATTCTTTTGTTTTTGGAGAAGTAAAAGCAGAATACTTGATATTTCTCTTAGCAAAATCTATATTC
The DNA here is from genome assembly GCF_000517525.1 of Limulus polyphemus. NCBI lineage: Eukaryota > Metazoa > Arthropoda > Merostomata > Xiphosura > Limulidae > Limulus > Limulus polyphemus. The sequence goes on along the minus strand of NW_013675329.1, from coordinate 10,359 downwards.
TGGTTGCTATATTACCACATCATAACTTAATTATTACATTTTTTATAAGCTTAAACTCGTGTCTTACCTGGCATAATTGACACAATGACTATGTGCATTCTGTACGGTACTGATTAACTGGTGATTCAACGGATCGAACAAAAGAATGCTTCTTAGTTCTGTTGCAGCAACAAGTAAGGATCTAAAAATTCAACACAGTACAGTCAACTTTCAATTCAAAACTTCTAACTGGAGATTACACTTTACCACATGCTATGTTTAAGTTTGTTGTTTCGGTTTATGACTTAATGTTGCTTAAGATAATATACGATGAAAAATTAATACCTATTATCAAACTTTCCAGACATTTGAAACAATTTTACACCGGCCCGAGTTTCCTTATCAGATCTGACAAGTTCACAAAAATTAATACCTATTATCAAACTTTCCAGACATTTGAAACAATTTTACACCTGCCGAGTTTCCTTATCAGATCTGACAAGTTCACAAAAATTAATACCCATTATCAAACTTTCCAGACATTTGAAACAATTTTACACCTGCCGAGTTTCCTTATCAGATCTGACAAGTTCACAAAAATTAATACCCATTATCAAACTTTCCAGACATTTGAAACAATTTTACACCTGCCGAGTTTCCTTATCAGATCTGACAAGTTCACAAAATCATTGATTACCTTC
>NW_013675329.1:0-8910 GCF_000517525.1 Limulus polyphemus | reverse complement strand
TGACAAAAATTTGTGTATTGATTAGAAAATCACTGTCGTTAAATTTTATTTTTTTTGTTACAGAACTATTGTATGTCATGACAAAAATTTGTGTATTGATTAGAAAATCACTGTCGTTAAATTTTATTTTTTTTGTTACAGAACTATTGTATGTCATGACAAAAATTTGTGTATTGATTAGAAAATCACTGTCGTTAAATTTTATTTTTTTTGTTACAGAACTATTGTATGTCATGACAAAAATTTGAGTATTGATTAGAAAGTCACCGTCGTTAAGTGTTTTAATTTTTTTATTATAAAATTATCGTACGTCATGACAAAAATGTGTATTGATTCATTCGTCTTTAATTTCGAGATTTTGTATTTTCATTTAAAATTTTTTTTTTAGGTAACATAAAATGATTTCTCGTACATCTGACAGCCTTGGAATTGGCTAACAGGGGGCACTACTGTTTAACACACAAACTCTCTCATCTTAATTTGTACATGCAAATCAAACACAAATTAATGTACGAATTCACTCATTTATACTTGAAGGACTAGCTTTTCACATTATTTTAACAATATATATATATGCTGAAAATTATAAATTAAACAACCAATAATATCATTAATCATTTAAAACATAAATAAATCTTTCAGAGATAAGGTATACACAAACACTCAAGATAAAAATCATTTCCATCAGTTCACAGAGCCAAATCTACTCTGTAAACTGTCTCGCTGTACGCTATCTCAATTATACAATAACATCAAATCACTATCTACAATCTCAGTCAATAAAACTATTCTCTAAACCGTATCAAATCCTGTTATACTTTTACACATACAATCTGGGATAAATGTGGTCAAAATATTTCTTCAATTAAAATTAGTCAGGGTAAATTTCCTGTGAACTTTGAAAATTTTACCAAAAAAAGTAACACCAAAATACATATACAAGAGTAAAACCAGATAATATCGCTCTGAGTTTGTACCTAACACACACACTGTACGTACATTTTATAAATTAGGTTGAAACATCTTACTAAGGACTGATTACTTAACACAAGTCTGAAAACAACATTAAGGACATTCCCTTCATAACCACAATGTCAAATGCTAAATGGGAAGACGTTGCTTTAATCATTATCTTTTGACAATTTCTCAAGAGTTTACTGCTTATATAGATGTGGGTAAGGGTGTAGATTTGGATTTTCAGAAAGCACATGACAAGGTGTCACATAAAAGGTTTGTTAAAAAAATTATCTCTATAGGTGTGGAGGACAGGTAATCTCATCGGATAAAAAAAACTGGCTGGATAGAAAAAAAAAAGCAGGGGTTGTCATAAATGGAGTTCAGTCAAGCTGGATTAATATCACAAGTGGGGGTACCTAAGGGCTCAGTGCTATGCATCAACGACAAATACTGAAGAATGATCAACAAATTATTTAAAGTTGCTAACGATATTAAGGTTTTGGGTGTTGCTGGCTGTGAGGATATTGCTGATTTACAAAAAGATGTATATTATTTGGTGAACTGGATGAATAAATGTCAGATGGGTTTTAATAAATCTAAAGTAATGCATGAGGGTTATCATAATTTAAATCACGAGTATAATTTTGATGGGAATAAGTTTAATTGTGTTATGGAGAAAAAAATCTTGGTGTAGTGGTTGATCAGTCTCTTAAGCCATCCAGACAGCGTACTGTTGTTAGTGGTAGGGCAAATAGGATTTTACGTTATACCTTAAACAACAATACAAGTCTAAAATGGTTATACTTTCTTTGTATAGGTCACTGGTTCGGTCACATTTGGAGTACTGTGTTCAGCCTTGGGCTCCTTATCTTAAGAAGGGCATTGAATTGTTGGAAAGGGTTCAGAGGTGGATTACTAGAATGGTGCCTTGGATGGACGGGTTGTCATACATGGACAGGGTAAGATCTCTGAAAATGTCTTTGCTTGAGAAAAGATGAGTTAGGGGGGTTGAGGTATTTAAGATTACTAAGGGAATGTTAATGCATTATTTTTTCCATACTTAATGGTTGGACCAGGGAAGATTTTGGTAGGAGTCTTCTTCAGCTAACTGTGGGGGAAGATATTGCCTTACTAATCTTTTGACATTTTCTGAAGAGGTTACTACTGATGTAAATGAGGATACAGGTATGAATTTGGTGTATCTCAATTTTCAGAAGGTGCCACATAAAAAAAATAATCTCTGTAGGTGTGGGGAATAGGTTGACTCATTGGGTAGAAAACTTGATAGTTAGAAGGGTTAGACTAGAGGACAGTCTAACTTAAACTTGATAGTTAGAAGGGTTAGACTAGAGGACAGTCTAACTTTTCTATAAGGGTCGGTGGTTTTAGAAACTGATTACCTTCAGATATGGTTGAAGCAGTTAATTTAAGGGAAGGCTTAAGAAATATTTGAATAATAAGGGCTGGTTTTGAGTGCTTTATTTTCATTTTAAAGTTTAGTTTCGTGAGTGGGACGGCCTAGATAGACCAACATGTCCCTTGTTGTCCTTACATTATATAAAATAACAAAAATCTACAGAAAAAAAAAACGTTTAAGACTGTTCTTTCACAACCACAGTTAATTGTAATAAAACGTACACACAATAAAATAACACCCATCTGCAGAAAAAGGTGACTATCAGTAAGATCAAGTTGTTGAATCAAATAACTTTTGTTCCATTAAATGATATAATTAAACTATACAACTTTTTAAATCATTTGATTAACTAAGAAATCCCTAAACTTAACACATTACCAATGCTACAAAGAATGCATTTACTACATTTCTAATCTAGATGTATTTAAATATTAACCACAAACTGACGAAGAAAAATATTTGTGCTTGAAGAAATCACAGTTGATTGTACCAAAGTTATAATATACAACATCAAAACATTTCTATCAGACAACCACAAGTGTTTATTATTTAACAACTTAAGAGTCTAATCTTTGTAAGTAGTATTATTTATCTTCACACAGCATTCCATCTTTAGAAAAATGTGGTTAAAATTTCATACCGCTAAACACTTGGTGAAATAATTTCTTCATTAGCTCAGAATATAACACTTGTCAACCACTACTATTCTACTTCTAATGGCTACTTTCATCTAGTTTATTTAAGATAAGAATGTTTTACAAGCTTTAACACTATATAATAATAGAATTATTGTTTGTTCACACAATCAAAATACAATGGTTACTACTACTAGTTGGCATTGTTCAGCATTGAAGTAAAGGTTTGGTTGGTGCTAGCTCAAATAGAAAGAATAGGCCTCAGACAACAGTATTATTATATCAACATAGAGTTAAACCCTATATTCAAACCCTGGTCAGGACACACATTTTAACAGCCTTATGTTAGTCAACTTGCGACTAAAAAATGTTAATGGATAAGGACTTCCACAATATTACCCATACTGCCATAGTAATACTATTATTAATAGTAAATTATATTATAAAATATTTTATAAACATGCTGCCCAGACTGCTATGGAGATCTCATTATAATTTATTCCGACCTCCTGTTCAATAACTAGGTAGCCAGCTCCTGCGAGGAATTCAATATTCAAACTGTTAATACTTACTACTACTAGGATGAATAATAACAATATTATTATTATTACAATACTAATAAAACAAAAGTACTCGTGTTAAGCCTAACGTAAACTGCTTATGGGTTTAAATCCAGGACTTTTGTGATGCTAAATTAGTTTCATATAATTAAAACTAAATGAACTGAATAAAATGATATTCAGTGTTATTCAACACCTCATACAACTAAAAATAAAATTTTAAAACATTAACACTCCTGTATCGATGCTTACCAAACATGCCAACAAGAGAAATAATAATTAGGTTTAATAATACAACGCCATCTACCATATCAAATAAGACGAAAGCATTGTACATCAAAAGGTTTCTTATTACGATACAACATACTAAGACGTGAAAAATAAATATTTATCAGCATTCCAGAATTTCAAATAATTAATCATAAAGGTTATATTCATAAGTTTGAGATATAACGTGTACGTAGGTGAACATGAAACGTTTTTATTTTACAGAGCTTTAAAGTATAATTATTAATTTACGTTATCTGACTGTGCTAGACTCACGGAGAAGTAGCAATATGTGGTCCACAGCTTCCCTGCAGGTAGTCCATCGAACGGTTGTACAATTAAAGATAGGAGGCTGTAGCATAGTGCACAGATCCCATTATGGTCTGCTGAAGGTAAAAAAAAAAAAGAAATAGGTCGTGCGGGATTAAAAAGTTTGACATCAATTGCGCTAGAGGAAAGGTTGGGCAATTAAAATGTTGAATGCGGAATTTGGCATCCACATAATTATATGTCCCATACAATAATTACTGAAAAAATTAATCTGTCTAATGTATTTTTTAATTGAGCTGTTTTGTTGGCATTAGATGCAAGTTATCTGTATATAAGAAAGTAAATTTTTTTATTGAAAAAATAAGGATTATATAGGGATGGTAATGCTAAAAAATACAGAAACAAGATAGGGATGAATATAGCCTAATATTGTTGTTAGTCTATGTACTGAAAGTATAAAATGAAAAGTATAGACAACAAAACTGGAAAAATATTTGTTAATATTAGAAATAAACGACCTTATAACACCAAAATGTTGTTTTTATTTAATTAAACACTCAACTCTTCGCTTTACAGCTTCTTCAGGAGCGTTCACTAAAATACAAACCGAAACTGACAGTAAGAAGCTTCAAAAATCCCTACCTAAGTAGCCACTGAGTCAATATTACAAGCTTATGGGAATTAGCCATAGCGTTATTCATTTTATATGCTTTTATTCACGTATGAATTCATGCAAATGAAAGGAATTCAACATTTAGTTGTAGATAAAAGGTTTTCTTGGAAATATTTTGCTACTTATGTAGATATTTTTGTACTACGCAACATGATATAAAAGTCATTGTTGGAACGATCTAACTTGATTTTTACCAATAATTATTCTATTAATACGCCACGAATTCATTTCATGAATGATCTAAATTTTGATTGGCTCACAACAGAATTTACCGACGTTTGACTGCCCCAACTGCACATTTCTGCCTCTTTGTTGGTCAAGCTTGATTTCGAAAAATTTATTTATTTCAGTTAGCTATGAAATGTGAAATTAGGTATACTATAGGGTGGGAGTAGTAATACTTACCCCTTCATTTTTGATGGGCTATACGCTAGTGTCATAATATTATTCACACTTTATAACGAGTTAAAAAAGACAAAAAAAAATCTTATATACACATCAATATTATAAGAGGCCTAACTGTATTTTTTGGTTTTCTGACCTAAACTATTCTGATGGACCTTGAATAGGCGAAACTACAGTCTATAACAGAGGGCGTTGCCAGTCAAATATTGTATTAGGCCTCTAGATCATAAATTACACTTTCGATATGCCAAAACAGATTAAAATTTTTAAGTTATTAGAAATGTCAACTTAACCGTCGAATTGCTTGTTATATCATTCACTATCAGTTGTATAATGCTGAGCTATTTTATGTTGTTGTTTTTCTTTCACAACATTCAGTGTGAAGATGCTGTTGTTGTTTCTTTAGCGCAAAGCTACATAATAGGTTATCTGTGCTCCGTCAACCGTCAGTAAACAAATGTCGGTTTTTTAACGCTCTAAGTCTGTAAATTTACCGCTGATCTACTGGGGGACAGTGTGAAGAACTAATTAAAAACATTTAGACAAAAATCACTCATTTCCTATGTAAATACACAAGAGACCCCCAGAATATGAATGATGGGAATACTACGTTAGTGGTAATTTTTATGTGTTACATATTTTTCTGGAGATCTTGTAACATAGAAATGCATGGACCTAGAAGAAATTGGGTGCATATAGGTTTTTAAGAAAATGAGTTTAAAATTTGATTTTGTCCTTACTTGGTAATTCCAGGGTTAACTTTTTTTTTAACCTTTAACCTGCCTTAGGCTTAAGGCAATACTTTTTTTTTCTAATTTTATTTTATTTGGTTCTAACCGACAGTATTAAGAGACAGTGATTTTATGCTTATTCTTCAAGCACTCAGGGTATAATTACTTTTGGGGGGGCGCTACTGTGTCAGCACCTTTTCTTTATACTTTAATCCACGTCACTATGTGGTTACCTTGGAAACACATGTAAACATTGTTATCGATGTAAAGGTATTTACTGTTGTGGCACGCACTTAAAGAATCTTTCTCCAAATTTTGGCACGTGAACAAATCCACGTAGATTGTGATTTGTTGGTCAGGTCCCGTCTCTTTTCCCCCCCACCAATGATTCGTTTTTCACAAAGCGACGTGACATCACTGTAAGTATGCACTGATTTTATTGGTCCTGTCGTGGTCTAACCACACCTTTCTTTGGATTCCAATATACATTACAAAATTTAAAGTAAAAACAGGGCGAGGGAAGGGGAGGGGTGAAATCATGTGATTCGACAGCGGATGTCTGTATGTTGCATTAATTAGGGGGTACACATTTCACATAACTACCGAACAATACACACTGTGGTACTGGTCCGTTGGATAACAGATAGACCCGACATTTTAATTCTTCTTACTAAACAATCGTTAATCAACGGTTATATTATGAGATTACTTTCGTATTTGAAAATAATGCTTTTCAACTTTAAGTAAAAATGATCATTACTATTTGATTTAAAGATGTTGAATAAAAAAAAAAGATTATTAAAAACCTAGAAATGACAACTGGTACTTAGACATACTTTAAAACGAGACTGAATCTCGACACGGTAGACAGGATCTCAAAAAGCTTCGCGTAACTCTGTATTCGATGTTTGACGGTAATTACTGTTGTTTATATTCTCACGAGCTGTATTGTTTATCATGAACAAGCACGTGTTATACAACAAGCAGTTTAGAAGATTATTGGCATAACGATTGGTTCATGATTAAGAGAAGTGTGTGTGTTTTTTTATCTCTTTTTTTTCTCTCTCAAATTCCGACCCCTGATCATGGGTAATACCAATAGCAATGTCACGTCGGGAGTGAAAAAACAAGCAGACACCTCTTCACAGAAGATCTACTCTTTAGTAGCAGTGAGCGGCGGAGGGGAGCTGGTCACGCTCATGAAGGAAGCTTCTAGAACTCGGAATTATGTAGAGGTATCAGTTACTTTATTTAACTTAGTTCACCTGTCGTAATATTTTCTCTTCGAGTTTGCTTTATGTTTGATGTTTACTCATTCTGTCAGAACGTTCAACTTGTCTTTCGAAGTGTGAATCCTGTTAGCTCAAACAGTATTTTATTTTCTCTGATATGCCCCGCCCCAAGTTGTTCAGCGGTAAGTCCGTGGTCTTTATAAGGCTAAAAACCGGGTTTCGATACCCGTGGCGGGCACAGCACAGATAGCCCATTGTGTAACATAGTAAACAATCAAAACGATCTGATATATTAAATGCACATTTTGTGTGTTGTAATATGTGATTCAAAGTTAGGCTTCAAAGTCAAACTACAAGGGATACAATAAGGGATGTATAAAGTCTTATACACTTGGAAAGGGATCTGTAGGGACAAAAGGCGTGTGTAAGGATGAAAATGTCTTAAACATTTAAAAGTGGGTATGGTTTGTTTGTTTGTAATGAAGCACAAAGTTACACAATGGGCTACATGTGCTCTGCACACCATGGGTATCGAAACCAGGTTTCTAGCTTTATAAGTCCGCAGACATACATACTGTTGTGCCACTGGGGGGGAGGGGGGAGGAGGTATGGTATGAAAAGGAGTATATAGCGGTGTAAGGGTCTTATATAGTTTAAAAGGTATGTATTTATACACGTTAAAGGATACTTGTGTGGATGAAAAGGCTTAAGGGTCCTACACGCCTCAATGATACTTAATGTACACATTTTTGTTTGTCTCAAATGTGAAGTTAAAAATAAGGGCTTAGGGATAAGCTACAGGGGGGTCACAAGTTGGGTTCTGAACCCCAGTAAGAATGTCTTAAGGAAATAGGTAGCCATCTCTATTCGGCCTCCATGTTGCACGAGCTTGTGATTCGTCCGTTATCGAGATCGATTTTGAAAATTAATTATAAAATCTTTAAACCCTGGTTATCAGTAAAATATTTACATAAAGGCGTATCATCGTGAACATACACGCTGGACCGTATTTTAAAATAGAAAAGGTGACGTTTTAGCACTTACAAAGAAAGCTGGATATTCAGAACAAACAGATCATTTGTTTGTTGAATTTCGCGCAAAGCTACTCTGGGGCTATCTGTGCTATCCGTCTCTTAACTTAAACGTAATTGACTAGAGGGAAGGCAGCTAGTCAACATCACTATCCGCCAATACTCGAGCTACTCTTTACCAACGAAAAATGGAACTGACCGTCACACTATAACGTCCACACGGAGGAAAGGGCGAGAATATTTCAACCCGCGATCCACAGGTTTGCCCTAGCCACAACCAGGTTCAAGTCTTTGTCTTATTAATAGAATCACCATCGTAGTAAATGTATCAAGTGTCAAGAAGTTTCACAGAAAATAAATAAATAGTTACATTTTATTTTTAGTAACGTAGCCATGATATTTTTTGTAGAGAATAACAAAAAGCTCAAATATCATCTTAAGAAAGTGGTTAGGGAAATGGGGGGAGTTAGAGTAATCCTTAATTTTGTCGAGCAGGTTTTTAGTTCATAGGGGGGAGTTAGATTAATCCTTAATTTTGTCGAGCAGGTTTTTAGTTCATGGGGGGGGTGGGGAGTTAGAGTAATCCTTAATTTTGTCGAGCAGGTTTTTAGTTCATATTTTGAACCGTTCATAAAATAAGCAAATGAAATCATTTGTCAAAAGCTAATTACCAAAACGCTGATTCAGTTCGTTTGTTTTGTTTTTGAATTTCGCGCAAAGCTACGCGAGGGC
>NW_013675328.1:21913-22874 GCF_000517525.1 Limulus polyphemus | reverse complement strand
CATCTAATAGTTTTTATACATTACAAGGAGAGAAGTTTGTCTCATCTAATAGTTTTTATACATTACAAGGAGAGAAGTTTGTCTCATCTAATAGTTTTTATACATTACAAAGAGAGAAGTTTGTCTCATCTAATAGTTTTATATATTACAAGGAGAGAAGTTTGTCTCATCTGATAGTTTTATTACATTACAAGGAGAGAAGCCTTGTCTCATCTAATAGTTTTTATACATTACAAGGAGAGAAGTTTGTCTCATCTAATAGTTTTTATACATTACAAGGAGAGAAGTTTGTCTCATCTAATAGTTTTATATATTACAAGGAGAGAAGTTTGTCTCATCTGATAGTTTTCATACATTACAAGGAGAGAAGTTTGTCTTACCTGATAGTTTTTATAACTGGAATAAACTACCGTCGTAACTGTATTCAATGATAAATATTCAGAGTATTGGCTGCTTGAGTCACGCTACAAAGTTTGCCATGCATCTTTAATCGACAAGTTTTTATTAAATATTATAAAACTAATACGTCTACAGTTTCTACTTAATAACTTGGAAATATAGGATCATTAAGTTATTTCAGCACCAGACATTTACATTACTAGTATAATTGTATCATTAAAAGTGCTATTCAGTTATTTGTCTCTTCTTAGCTATACTATACGTGAGATTCACAGAATCACTCATTGAAATAGTCTTATAAACAAAGTCTAGCTTCACAAGTATCGGCTCCGATTAAGCTGACTCATTGCGAAAGGTCAGATAAAACTTGCATCAGGATCCTCCACATCAGGTAAGTCAAGAGAATTGGACTAATAGCTCTCACGATTATCCTAATCTTTCTACACATCCCTCTCTCTCTCTCTCTGACTTAGTCCAGCTACCTTGTCAAGGGTTTCAGCTCATCAAGTGTTCTTATAGAGAATTGGACTAATAGCTCTCACGATTATCCTAATCTTTCTAC
>NW_013675328.1:15307-21082 GCF_000517525.1 Limulus polyphemus | reverse complement strand
GTCACGTGATTACCGAATCTCATATTTTGAGAATATGGTTTGGTCCAAATCTAGTTTTAAGATTGAAATTGTTTCTTCTTAACAGTTTTTTCATAACTTCACCTTTGTCATACATCTACTTTTCCTATTTGCTGCTGTGCAAACACTTGACCACTCCACATATTCCTGTCAACATTCAGGGTTTCTACAAATTGGGAGATCATACGTTAAATACAGAGAGTAGTCACTGGGTAGTTGCTCCATCACTTTCTATGTCATTCTGGTGTAAGGTGGGTATTCAACTCTGGTCCAAACCCTCAAACTTTGCAAGTTTTCATTTGATAGTTTGTACCACTCTTAACGGTTAGACTACCAGACTGACGATGATATGGATAAGTAGTGGGGAGGGGGGTCTTCATCGCAATGTCAGAAAATGATAAAAACTGAATTTTGTTATTTGTTTTATATCAATATCCTCTGGTGCTCTGAAACAAGTTATTCATTGTTGAGTGAATTTATCAGCTACAGACTGTGCTGAAGTGTTAAATATGACTCTTTCCACTTTGTTGCAGTGGGGGAACCAATCATCTATGTATTGCCAAAACGAAAGACGTAACTTCTATTTGAAACAGGTTATGTATTACTGCCACAAATGTTCAATTACTGGTATCATCTCCGCCATCCCTCTCTCCTAGGTCTCTCTCTTTCCCAAGAAATAACTCATACAGTACCTCTTCAGATACCTTGGTACTATTGATTTTCTATCTGGAAGTACACAAGCATCAGTCAGTGTCTTGTATACAGTACTCTGAACTTCTCAGGTCTTGGTTCAGGCATGTCAGTTCAGTGGTGGAGATAGATGATGATCCACTTGCCAACCACAGAGGATCCTGGTGAGACATCCAGATCTCTCACTGCCCAAGTAAAGTTCCATCATTGGCAACTTCTCCTCCACATCCATTTAACTGACCAAAGGTATTGCAACCAGAGGCAACGCTTTTAGCATTGGTTCAGCTATCGCAGTTAAGGGATGCAACAAGAAACTTGGAAAACCTGGCAAAAAGCCTCGAAGCACTGGGTATCCAGATCTGGATTCCCGTGTGGTCATGACCAGTTTCCTCTGACCATAATTCTGGATCGCATGAAAGAAAAATAGAAAGGTTGTGTGTTGATGGATAAAGGAAAGTTCAAACAGAAATGCAATTTGGTTTTATGGAGGAAATCACTATTGCACAAAAGAAATTTAATGGAAAAAATATGTAAAGTATTAAATGAATGAGAGACAATCACAAATTATGGTCTTCTAATGTCTTTCACTTGTGTTTAGGAATGTTGGATATACATGACTGTTTAATTTGATAGTTATTATTTAGTTTATATTCTGATATTTTATGATTATTTAGTTTCCATGACGAATGTTAAAAATGAATTATTTTAAAAGCGATAGTTATGACAAGTTTCGTTACACAATTCTGTACGAGTAATACGTTGTGTATGCAGTTTGATTGTTGTTCTAGGTTTTTGTAATATTGATGACGTCATCTTACTCGAAGCTTTTAAGTTTTTCTCATTATGTGAATATTCTAGATTTTTCGGTCGCATGTTATAAATACGCGCAGATACAGAGTGCAAGTAAGAGTTAAATTAAGTTAGTGAAAGTAGAAGTGAAAAGTTAAGGTAGACTGCGCGATTTTCAGTTTAGCCGTAAAGGGCAATTTCTAAAGTGAAAGTTTCACAGCTTGTATTGCAACAACAGTGATAGAGAAGAAGAATTCGTCTTGTCAGTTGGGTTCTAAAGTAACTGAGCGAGTCTATGTGGACTTTGGACGTAAAATATAATTATTTAAAGCTCTGGATACAACTGTGGTAACCCACGGGATAATGTAAGTGAATTTATCACCGATGGTATTGTGATAACAGAGTAGAGAAGAATACTTCGTCTTGTCAATTGGGTTTTGAAGTAAATAAAATAGTCTATGTGGACTTTTGACGAAAAGGTGAATTATTTAAAGCTCTAGAATCAACTATGGTAAACAATAGTGTAACGAATTTTCTGTATGTTTGGCTTATTTTGAATATATTATTTTCAAACAAGTGGGTCGTGTGCTGTCCGTTTATTGTTGACATTTATCGCCAGCAAGTCACAGACACCAATTGTAAAGAATTCGCGGCCCTATAAAATTGACAAGGAGAAGCACTCAGACACAACCTCATAACTCTATTGCTAGGTTTAGTCTTCTTGTTTTAAGAGACATAATATAGTAACAAAGCTGGTGTCATAGGAGTAACCAGTCATGCTCAGGACACCCTGGCACTTTCATTGTCTTATAATTAATCGAGTTTTTTATATCCTAAAAATATTAATTTGTATGAAGATATCTTCTGTGCAATAATCTTTTGAAAAACGTGAATTTTGTTACAGTATTGCCTCCGTACACACAAGAACAACAACAAGTGAAATAAGTAATAATTGGTCATATTAATGGTCAGTATTTCCTGATGATTGAATACCAGATATTTTATGTTCTCACATTATCCGCAGATATTGTTGTGGATTGTGGTACTTATATAAAGTAAAAAAAAACAACACTATATTGTTATTCAAACCGTTCAATATGCATATTTAGGAGTGACTCTTTATGCCATTTTTTAAATATTTTACATAATTTTTAGTCTTCCTAGTATGGTCGCAGTAAGCTTAAGAACTTACAATGCTAAAATCCAGGGTTTGATTCTCCGAGGTGGACAGAGCGTGGATAGAACATTGTGTAACTTTACAAAATACAAATACATATTTTATTTTTTTACGAAACGTTTATTTGTGTCACTTCTGTGCTTGAATAAAATGTCACGTTTCACAAAATTAAGTCAGGGCGAAGATAGTTTTCTCTGTAAGTTAGGGTATATTACGCCGAAAATGGCAAATGAATTTTGTATATTTTATCCACCAGGTGATTGGCGCGGCATTACATTTTCATATCTTACCATTTCATCGACAAATCTTGCAAACGAATTTAACTTTGGTACTTCAGTAACGGTCTGAATTGATTAGTCATTTCAGAAATTTCATTCAAATACTATTTTAGTCTGTTGTGGGGAGCTTTCTTTAAAGTAAATTGTATATATATATGAAAAGTCAACAATAGACTACACGGTAAACAGTGTTACTGGTCACAACTGTGTGAACGACAACAACAAAAAACACAAGAAATCATCTATCAAAGTAAATGGTAATAAAAAAAAGAAAAGTCAACAATAGGCTACACGGTAAACAGTGTTACTGGTCACAACTGTGTGAACGACAACAACAAAAAACACACGAAATCATCTATCAAAGTAAATGGTAATAAAAAAGAAAAGTCAACAATAGGGTACACGGTAAACAGTGTTACTGGTCACAACTGTGTGAACGACAACAACAAAAAAACACAGGAAATCATCTATCAAAGTAAATGGTAATAAAAAAAGAAAAGTCAACAATAGGCTACACGGTAAACAGTGTTACTGGTCACAACTGTGTGAACGACAACAACACACGAAATCATCTATTCTTCTGGGCAATATTGTTTCGAAACAAAATGGCGTAACAGCTTTTATTTTGCTGTGCAATTGCAGTGAGTTTATTTTATAGGGAGATTTCAAGAATCTTATTACATCCGTGACAAGTGGGTAATTGTATTTTAATATATCTCATGGCTTCTTTATTAACTGACTTTATGTTTCTTGATTTTTGTGTTTGATAAGTAAAATCGCGCAATCTTCCGCTGTAATTCAATTTATGTAGGATGACGATTTCTCAAGAGCTTATTATTTTGTTTTGTTTTCGGACGTCATAACTAGTAACGTTTGTGCAACTTAAATTTCGCCCCCCTTAATTTGAATTCAGCTTAAGTTAATATACAACAGAACTCTCCTACCTTCCACCCCTCCTCATCTTACCGATTTACTCCAGTCCTCAGTCGTTACGACTTACTGTAATGGCGTTAACCTTTAGCTGCGACGTCATGGGTGGTCCCGGTTCCCCCTCTGGTGTTGCATTTCGTAGGACAATGTGTCTTTATTGTCTGATCAGCTATGGCTACGTTTTTTCAGCTTAGTTTCAGTGTTGCCTTGTCGTCTTACGCTGTGAATTTATGAATCAAGGGCCCTTTTAAGATGTCTGCGAGACAGATAGCTGTAGGTAAAGACGCTCTTACTAGTTCAATATGTTTACACGTGTGTGAACGTGATCGAAGTATTCTTGTTGTTTTTGTCACACTTTTTTTTTATTGGCACTTCTCAACAATAATAACAAAAAATGAAACATTGTTAACGAGATCTGTAATCTCTAAATGTTTACGTACATTTTGATAGTCGGAAGTGTAACAAGTGTATTACAGCAAACGTTGTCTCTTATGCTACTTTGTCAGTTAATCAAAAATCAATGTATATTGGTGCAGCTACGCATGCGCATTTGCCAAGCGGAAAAGGTAAAAAAATAATTTCGTATTCTTCATTCTTCTCTTGTGTAATCGAATAGTGAGGTTGACGTTCACTCTTATAGCAAATACTTGGCCCCCAAAAGTGCGGAACGTGTTTTTGTTTTCTTTTTTTGTCGGCCATGATTCTTAGGATTCCAAGTGAGTGCACGCTAATCACTAGTTCAAGCCTGGGCCAGAAGTAAGTGACACAAGTAAGGTTAAATAAGTCAGCGAAAGTTTAAAATAAAATAATTTTATTTTTCTCGTTTTCTCTCCGGTGTATCCGGGCCAACGCGGCCTAGTTGTTAGCCTGCAGGATTCGGAACGGGTTCGCATCCCGTTATTTTGAAAAAAAAAATAAAAAATCTCACTTCACACTTTGGGGTCGTGGGAGCGTTAAATGATGGCGTTCAAATCCCACTATTGACTATTCAATTAGGGTCGTCCACCAGTTGGCAGTGGACGGTGTTGGCTGTTTTCCCTCTTGTCTATCAGTTAAAAACTAGGAACGGATAGCGCAGATAGTCCTCGAGGACTTTTAAGCGGAATTACACAAACAATAACAACAATCAGTATACCCCCTCATCAGGTGGAGGTCTTAGGTTTGACAGCGAGAAAAACCTGATATTAAATGATTTGTTTGTTTGTTTGTTTTTGAATTTCGCGCAAAGCTACACGAGGGCTATCTGCGCTAGTCGTCCCTAATTTAGCAGTGTAAGACTAGAGGGAAGGCAGCTAGTCATCACCACCCACCGCCAACTCTTAGGCTACTCTTTTACCAACGAATAGTGGGATTGACCGTCACATTATAACGCCCCCATGGCTGAAAGGGCGAGCATGTTTGGTGGGACTGGGATTCGAACCCGCGACCCTCTGATTGCGAGTCGAGCGCCCTAACCACCTGGCCATGCGATATTAAACGAACAGAGGTCGTGTTGTTTTTCAAGATTTAAGACTCGCCTGTATTATGTGGACAGATTCTGTTCGTTGTTAAGAAATCGCCATGTTTATAACAGCAAGGAAAATATAAACATTGTGACCTGTTAGCCACGTGTACAAACATAATATAAATATAGGATGAACAGAGAATCTCGCGTTATTTTTAACATCTTATGAAGTGACTGATGTCTTCAAATTAAAAGATATTTATAAAAGTTTTTGTTCAAGTTGTTGTAATCTAAATGTCGTAAGTCCCAGATTCGACCCGATAATGGTCAGGTGGTTAAGGCGCTCGACTCGCAATCTGAGGGTCGCGGGTTCGAATCCCCGTCACACCGAACATGCTCGCCCTTTCAGCCGTGGGGACGTTATAATGTTACAGTCAATCCCACTATTC
>NW_013675328.1:9287-14334 GCF_000517525.1 Limulus polyphemus | reverse complement strand
TGTAGCTTTGCGCGAAATTCAAAAAACAAACATTCGACCCGATACCCCTTCACGTGTCAAACAAGCACCCTGTCACTGAGCCAAGCAGTTATTATATAGCAACTGCTTGTAAAGCACTTTTTAACAAGTTCAACTACCTGGCTACCACACTTCTCACAAACAAACATCACCTGAGGGTCAAGGGACAAACACCAACTGGACATCAATTTTTTTTTGTAGTTGTTTAGTATCTGAACTAATGGGTTGCTGCTAGAAAGATACTTTTTTAACAAATCAAATTACCCGGCCTCGCTATCTCAAAGCAACAACAAATTTACAAAGTTTAAAAGCCTTCTGATATGAAAAACAAAAACAGTCAGTAAATATCGTCCATAATAAATGACTTAAACACTTTTATGATTGAAGACGAAAGACAGTCACCCGCTGCTTGATGTAATGAGAAAATAACGTTTCTTTGTCCAAAAAACAAATTAAACGTTGGCATATCCGTTTCATTCAACAAAGACAAACTTAGCTTCTTTTTTTTTCCGAGTTGCTAATACTGCTCGAAACTGTAGCCCCTGGTGGACACAATATGCATTTTGGATCAGTATTGAAATTTTTAATATTATGAAGGAACTTAACAGTAACGGAGAACATAAGATGAATTGGAAAATGAGCATTCTGAAACATTTTCATATTAGAAATGACAGTTAAAATGAAGGCATAACTTTGAAATTGTACAAACGAATATCCTTTTGGACAACGACAAATGATGTTTGTTACAAAAAACCAAACTGAAGTATTTCTAATAACAGTTCCAGTTCTACGTACAGACAAGCAAACAAATAATCGCCTCTGAATTTGAACTGATAGATTGGTTAGTCAACGGCAGCCATCACCAACTGTTGGCGGCACCTCCTGTCAGACAGAATAGTGGGATTTTACCGTCACTCTTATAATGCACCAAAGTGTAGAGCGTATTTCTAAGGGAACAAGTTGTGAACAAAGAATCCTTGGAAGCGTTGTCCGTTTATTTACCGATATAGTTTACTAAGTTTGAAATTGTACTATTTTTCATTTGCAGAATTGATTTGAAAAATAAGTATTAAAACCAGAGTGAAATATGACGTTTCTTGTCACGTGGCTTGCACGTTTCTTTATTCATAATAAAACTGTATATTTATTTATGCACGCTGCTTTTTTTGAAATCTCAGGTTCCATACTGAAACCAAGAGCTCCCCAGTGGCACAGCGGAATGTCTGCGAACTTAAACTGCTAGAAACCGCGTTTCGATACCCGTGGTGGGTAGAGCACAGATAGTCCTTTGTGTAGCTTTGTGCTTAATATCAAACAACAACAACAACTGAAACTAAGCAGTTTACAAGAGAAGGGTACCCTAAGTTTATTGGCTTTGTCAACTACACCAGAGTAATTTCTGGTTTCTACTTCCATGTCAACCTCTATGGAAAATGTACAACAGGTTTCACAGCTTCTTACATGTTAACGTTCACTGTCGTACTTGTAGGAGTTAGCTTCTCTACTGAGTCTCGTCGTAGGGTTAAAACATAGAAGAAAAATAAACATTAATGAGTTCAATCTTTGATCTTAAAACATCATTGTATACGAGGAAACATTTTGTTCCTCCTTCATAATTTGTGTGGGGTGCATTTCGGCTAGATTCATCGAAGACCCCTGAGCGCCGAGTAAAGTCTCTTGTGGCGTCATTTCCGCCAGTGGTTTTGAATCCTGGACAACTTCCGGTCCTTGGGTCTGTTGACGTAATAAGTTTCTTCTCCACTTGGCTCGTGCATTTTGGAACCAGACCTACCAAGAACAAGTATATAATTATATTACGTTTAATACAATGATCGAGACATAATCTAAGCACAAGGAAAATGATGCTAATTGCTTTAATTACATTTCACCAATATTTAAAGCTTCTAAGTATAACGTTATTACACATTAAAAAAAAAAGAAGAGGGAATCCTCAACAGCCGCGGTTGTAATTAGATCTCAAATCGGTCAAGATCTATATGCTAAAAGCTTGTACTTAAAAAAAAACAAAAAACTCACATCTATGAGCCGTTATGCCGCGGCTAAAAATATACAAACTGTACAATCTTCTTTTTCTTAATGAAACCCCCTGCAAAAGGGCATACTACAATAAATACAGCAAAGTCGAAAATCTAAAATAGCGGAGTTTCCTAGTTTCTAGTATATACTAAACAACCCGTGACCCGTTTGGTCACCCATTATTCAGAGGTTATGAAGAATTCATAACAGACATAACAGAAATTTCATGAATAACATGAAAACAGGCGTTTTCAGGACAGACAAAAAGTGAGTATTATTATAATAGATATATAGGTAGCTTAATATTATATAATTAAGGATCACAACTCCCCTGTTATGAGTAAAAATCCTGTATTACACGTAATGTATCAAGTATTCCCACTTTTCTTTTCATAAAGGCCTACATCGAGTAAATTAATTTAACGGAGTTTCCTAAGCCTTATTCTTACAATTTTTTTTCGTTACGTTACTTATTACCACCATTAATTTAATGGAGTTTCCTAAGCCTTATTCTTAAAAGCTTTATTTTCGTTATGTTACTTATTAACACCATTAATTTAATAAAGTTTCCTAAGCCTTATTCATGAAAGATTTATTTTTGTTATGTTACTTATTAACACCATTAATTTAATAAAGTTTCCTAAGCCTTATTCTTGAAAGATTTGTTTTCGTTAAGTTACTTATTACCACCATTAATTTAATAAAGTTTCCTAAGCCTTATTCTTGAAAGTTTTGTTTTCGCTATGTTACTTATTACCTATTAAAAAGTGTGTTTATTTTCATGTTACACACATCTGTAATGATTTAATTAAACTTCGTGGTATTTCTTTATCTTTTATTCTATTTTGTACAGTCTACACTGAAATAACTCACTTGAAGAACCCGTTTGCTGAGTCCTGTTTTTTGGGACAGTTGCTTTAAATCCTTAGCGTCTGGGTTATGATTGATGGCAAAATATGATTTCATAGAGCGCACTTGGTGGTGTTTAAAAGAAGTGCGCATGCGCTTCGGCCTTGTTTCGGTCGTATTTCTACCAGTTGATAAAGATGACGTTGTGGTGTGCTGAAATACTCCTAGTGGCGTGTCTCGTGAATTAATTATTCCACACGTCCCTTCTGTAGCCGTTGATCCTGAAACAGACGAAATATGTGAAATATGACATATAGTTAAAACTTTTTCTGCGGAACTAGAAAGAGTCCCCCCCCCCTTTCCTTCCAGAGCCACACACATATTGTGGATAAGAATAATTAGCAGCGACACCTAGACCTAACAAAAGAGTTTTAGAAGCTAACGATACCAAACCTTTCAGAGTCCACTTCCCTTCGTACCCAGGACGGGAAGTCAAGCGTGTAATGTCCATTCCAGGGCAAAAGACCGAAAAACCAGTGGCAGAGCGATTACAATAGACCAACGTCGATCATGCCTACCGTAATAAAGTCCTTCTGGTTCCGCAACAAAGACGTTCATCCGACCGGAAACATCAGATAAGAAACGAAGTTGCATAGGTTATATGGGAGATACAGTGGATACTGGGGGTAGAAAGGTTATCAAGCTTTATACGGCTTAATTATTAATTGTCAACACGTTCCTACGATGTAGGTGGAGCGACGATCGTGACTGGAAATCAAACTTAACACGTGGCTTTGTTTCTAAACAAAGCTTTTCCAACATCTCGCGATAATAATGTTGCCTCTTCATTACGAACACCGTAACAAGTCTGTGACTGCGCATTAAAAAACACTGACATCCGGAATGTTAATAACAGCATTGTGCGAAGAAGGAAACTTGCAATATTAAACATCCTTATCTATCTGCTTTCCCTTACGTTGGTTACCCAGCAAGAACATAAACGTGAACAGAATTCTCTCCGATCGCGAGATGGAGCAAAATCCAATTTTTTTGTTTACTCCAATTTCCAGTCGTTGTCTACGTTAAGCGCCATATTGAAATTTGTGTTTATTCGTTATTAAGCATAAAGCTACACAATGGGCTATCTATGCTGTGCCCACCACGAGTATCGAAACCCAATTTGTAGCGTCATAAGCCCTCAGATTTACCGTAGAACCTTTTGGGGAGGGGCATACTGAATGCATATGAATATTTAGTGATTTCTAAGTTCTGGCAGTCACGAAAGTACACAACAGAATGAAACTTGGCATATATTGCTATATTCAGCTATTGTATGAAAAACAGAAATATTACATATTATTTCTGCGTAAGTAGCACGGATAAGTTTTAAGTTTTTAAAATGAGTAAATGTTACAAAACAAAACGCACTCTGCAGAGGTAATTTTCAACCAAAGGTTAAGGAAACGTGAGCCTTTTTTTTACTCGAAAACACTGTTTGAAATTTAACGTAATTTTTTGTGGATGATTGTTGAGTTTTCGAATATTCGCGAAAAACTACTTAGTGCTATCAAGATTAACTGTCCATAATTTTAAACTTGTAGACGAGAGGGAAGGCAGTTAGTCAGTAGCACCAATCGTCAACTTTTGGGCTACTCCTGACTAATTCAATAATGAGATTTTGGTTTGGTTTGTTACGAATTTCGCGCAAAGCTAACACGAGGGCTATCTACGCCAGCCGTCCCTAATTTAGTAGTGTGAGACTAGAGAGAAGGTAGCTAGTCATCACCACCCACCACCAACTCTCGAGCTACTCATTTACCAACAAACAGTGGGATTTACCGTCATATTATAACGCCCCCCCAGCTGAAAGGGCGAGCATATTTGGTGGAACGGGGATTCGAACCCGCGAGCGCCATAACCACCTCGCCATGCTGGAACAAATAATGAGATTTGACCATCACTGTTATCGCCGTGATCCAGCGTGGCACAGCGGTATGTCTGCGGACTTACAATGCCAGAAACCGGGTTTCGATACCCATGGTGGGCAGAGCACAGACAGCCCTTCGTATAGCTTTGCTTAACTTCAAACAAAAACGACCCTAGAATACGACGTACTTTTCTTTTTTTTTTCGATAACGGAACA
>NW_013675328.1:3544-9277 GCF_000517525.1 Limulus polyphemus | reverse complement strand
CACGAGGGCTATCTACGCCAGCCGTCCCTAATTTAGTAGTGTGAGACTAGAGAGAAGGTAGCTAGTCATCACCACCCACCACCAACTCTCGAGCTACTCTTTTACCAACGAATAGTGGGATTTACCGTCATATTATAACGCCCCCTCCCCCCAGCTGAAAGGGCGAGCATGTTTGGTGGAACGGGGATTCGAACCCGCGACCCTCAGAATGCGAGTCGAGCGCCATAACCACCTCGCCATGCTGGACCAAATAATGAGATTTGACCATCACTGTTATCGCCGTGACCCAGCGTGGCACAGCGGTATGTATGCGGACTTACAATGCCAGAAACCGAGTTTCGATACCCATGGTGGGCAGAGCACAGACAGCTCTTCGTGTAGCTTTGTGGTTAACTTCAAACAAAAACGACCCTAGAATACGACGTGCATTTCTTTTCTTTTTCGATAACGGAACACGAATGTTGAACCATTGGTTCACTCTCCACCTCTTTTGCAGATTGACATAATGAAACTGAAAAATAAGAAGGTCACAAGTAAAAAAACAACAACAACAAAACAACCTATTTCAATCCGACTGAAGTTGTTTGTTTTTGTTAAGCACAAAGCTATACCATGGGTTATCTATACTCTGCCCACCGCGGGTATCGAAACCTGATTTATAGTTTTATAAGTCCTCAGACTTGAGCTGAGCCACCGAAGAGGGGTGGGAGTAATCTAAACTTTGACTTTACTTGTAGTTATAATATATGGTGAAACTCACCTCAACTGATAAGGACCTCTACTATAATTAATGTTTTCACTGAATCATGCAAATTACTTCAGATCATAGCAATCGCGTCTTTTAAAGAACTATTATTAAACTATAGCATTTGTTATTAGATACTTAATAAATGTTATTTGTTTTAAATATTACATTAATATTTCAGAAAATTTTTATACGAAACATATGGCTTTATTTTGTGTGGCGCCATCTGTTGGTGACATTTTCATATACTGTTTCTTGTTTTTCAGTTTTCACTAATATTACAAATGAACACGTACGTTACCACAACTCAGTTTTATTTAAAACATTAAACTAATGGAGAAAATCGATTTGTTATTAAGTTTAAACAACCAAACAGACAGACAAGAGATGCTTAGCAGATTTTGTTACTTTGCAAGAATAGAACTCTGGATTTAAAGTATTATACGTGATTAGGTATTTCCTAGCAAAAAAAGAAAAGCCTGTCGTATTTATAAGGTTTACCCTTAGTTACTTGCTTACAAAAGTTTATGTATAACATTTGCTGCGATAAGAAGGGTATTAAGAAAGTTTTTATTGATTTCAACTTGAACCTTTCATCGAAGAACTAACTTAACTCCCAATAAAGCTAATTCATCCACAAACTCCAACAACGAAACTTAACCCTTGTAAGCGTTCTACGTGGGCCGCTACAACTTGACGTAACGCACTAAAGAAGCTTACACTCTGCCATCAAACCCCGGTAATCTCTCGACATTTAATTCCACCAACAATAACGGAAAGCTCAAGCGATACCCTGCACGCCCTTGCTCTAGCGCGAACAAGCTCGTGCCTTCGCTCGTGCTCCGGGCTCGCCAGATTAGCTGGATGGAACACATGCAGTAAGGAAGGATTAGGCCAGACGACTTATGTCGCACCGCATGTGCCAATAAAATTTAATTCCCAGGCAACAGAATAGCATACCCAATCGGATCATGTCAAGAGAAGGATTACAAAATAGACAGATAGTATCCTCGAATGCAAAGAGACAACTAAAGCTAATTTGACGGGGGTTGTGTCTTCCATAGTAGCACCTTGAATATTCCCTACAAGAAGCTAGTAGTCTGTGAAATAATTAAGAAGATTAAATGCCGCCGTAGCTCTGGAGGATATAACTTAGAAATTTCAAGAGTACACGAAGCTGAAGCTGTTATTTAAAGTGTTGATCCAAACATCGAAATATAATATTATTATCAAAATGAAATCTAGGCATTTCTTCTACATCTCTATTTTTATTTGATGAGACATGAGCAGCTAGTTTTCATATTGAAAAAAAAAAGAAGAAAAAAAGATCACACATTTAAATATTAAACAAAAATATAACAATCCACTAGAGGGCGCTTTGTTTGTAATTTTTTTTTTCAGACGAATATTTTTCTTCATTCTGTAACAAGTGTCTAAAGTGCTTATTACATACAAAAGACTAAACAGAGGCTAATCAAATAAGGCTCGACACAAAAAGACATGCAACAGTGAGAGTCCTTAAAGTCTACTCTGCAAATCTGCTTACATCCTTTAGAGACTCGTCGTTGTTAATCCTAATCTTCCCTACTAAAGGATAAGGATTATGTTCCTTTTTGAATGACTGTATTGTCAATATTAAAATGGGAACTAGGTAAGCGTATGTTTCGTAAACGTTTAAAAAAAAATGCTAACGTTCACTTCCCACCACATTCTCTTAACAATTTTTACAGTCATTTGAAATTAGGGAATCTACCAATTTCTATTCTGCAGTTATTGAGATTTATAGTAAGTTTAGGGCGTAACGAAACGCGTCGCCCTCTCTAAGAACGTGCATTGTTGTCTTTATCGCTGCATCGCGGTCAAGGCGTACAGGCAGATGGCAGCGACATTCGATATGAGCAGAGCTGCACGAATGCCACGTGCGAGGTTGAAGTTTTGCAATAGCTTACATCCAACAAATAATTATGTCACAAAATCATAGAAAACGCATCATTTTATTTAGATCAAATATATTTTTACCAAAGCATAATATAAAAGTGATATTACTGTTTTAACTTTTTGTTTTAAACTGGTATTAAAAAACCTCTTCGTTTACCAGAAAGTAAATCCCGAATTACGTTTAATTAAAAGATGAAAATACAATTAATACACCAAAAAATAAGTGATTTTCATGTGATTATAACAACTTGAACGTCTTCAAAAGTGATTGAGAAATTTCTTACCTGTGCCCCCTAGTGACATCGCGTATTGTCTGCGAACTTCATCGCTAAAAACCGAGTTTCGATACCCATAGTGGTGAGAAGAGCACAAATAGTTCATAGTGTAGCTTTGTGCTTAACTTCAAACAAATAATTCTTAACTGTATATATGACTACATTTGCGTTTACCATGTTTTGTTAGGCCTACACTGTACTCGCTAAGGTGGTAAATTATTATCGTTATCATGTTACTTTAGGCCTACTCTACAAGCGCTACGATAGTCCATTGTTATGTTTAGCATATTAGGCCTACATTACACTCTCTAAGGTTGTACTTTTTTGTTGTTTACATTAATACGTTAGGCCTACTACTCTACTCTCGTAAACATAGTACATTGTTTTGTTTATGACGTTACGTTAGGCCTACACTAAGATCGCCAAAATAGTACATTGTCTTTTGTAGCTCATATGTGTCTTTTTTTTTTATGAACTCATGATTGTTTCTCGACCCCTTAACCTAGTTATTTAACATCCTAACAACATTCAGAGACAGATGCGTTAAAATTCAAATGATTTTCAACTATAAAGACTTCCGCTCTCGGAAAGCAGGTGAATCTGTCAAACCTTTTTATTAACTACATTCTGTGAAGTTGAGTTGAGAAGCTGCTTGTTCTTCAGCTTTCTTCGGTAATTATACACCTGCCAAAAACACGTTTATTAAACAGAAGAAATGGGTATTTGAGGTGAAAATCTAAACAAGCTTACAACAGTAACACTAAGGTATTAAAACATAAAACAGCCGAACTGAAAGAGGAAACAAAACCGATTTTACAGCGTAACCGTGGCTCAGATTTAAACAAATTTGATGGTAACGTAAGAACAAAAAACTGAGCGAGGCTCTGGTGAAGTTTGGAGCTTAACAAGCACCTTAAACAACTATCTCGAGTTTGGAGCTTATCAAGCACCTTAAACAACTGTCTAATAATAATATCGTCGTAATATTCATTAAAAACACTCATGTAAAGATAGAAAAAAAAACATTTTACTTTCATCTGCTCCCCACTGCGGACTTACAACGCTAGAAACCGGGTTTCGATACCCGTGATGGGCAGAGCACGGATAACCCAATGTGTAGCTTTGTGCTTAACTACAAAGAAACAAATACTTTTATCTACCACTTTATTTCAGATAGAATTAATAGCAAATATGGGAGCATAATGGCTATCGGGGCCGTGCCCATCGCAGGGATCGAACCACATATTTTAGCATTATGAGCCCTCTTCTGAGCTTCTTATAAGCTTCTGAAATACTTTTCCGACAAGCTGATGATAAGGTTGCTAGATGAACCAGTAGCTCAATGGTAAGCCTGAAGGCCCGTGGTGGGTACAGCACAGATAGCCCACTGTGTAGCTTTGTGTTTAATAGCAATCAAACTCAACCAAACGCGCCCACAAAAACAGTTCCACTAAATTATTATATATTACCTTAAAAAAATAAAGAAAGAAAGAATCTCAACTACAATTGATGTCTCCAAAAATATTGCAGGAAATGGTGTCATAACTACGTCATTTCCGGTAGTCATTTAAAGAACTTGCATACACACCCACCCACACACGGCAGAAATGTGCATTGGAAATATCGACTGCTGAAACAAAGTGGAAATGATTTAATGTGCTTTGGAAATATCGTCGGCTGAAACAAAGTGGAAATGATTTAGATTTAATGTGCTTTGGAAATATCGTCTATCATGGTTTCTCTCTGTCAAAAAAAGTTTAAGTTAATAGTCTGGCGTCATGGTTATTTAGAAGTTTTATGTTTTCATCTTCCAGTCTTGAAGACTCAAGTCCACAATATTTATTTATTCATTTTATTTTTACAAGGTATGGCGTGCTCCTCCCACCAACAGATACTCTGTCCGAAGGTGTATGGAGCAGTAGTGTGGGGATAAAAAAATATTATATATATATACATACATATATGCTTAAAAGTACCACAACGATTTTAACCTGGTTGTATTAATTATATTTATACTATGTACAACCAATGAAAACTTGTGTGGAAGTTCATGTAGATTCACAACGATTTTAACCTGGTTGTATTATATTATATTTAAATCTACATGAACTTCCACACAAGTTTTCATTGGTTGTACATAATATAAATATAATATAATACAACCAGGTTAAAATCGTTGTGAATCTACATGAACATCCACACAAGTTTTCATTGGTTGTACATAGTATAAATATAATATAATACAACCAGGTCAAAATCGTTGTGTGTAAAATGAACAACCATGTACAACCAATGAAAACTTGTGTGAATTTAAAACAACTTAATTCTTTCTACTAGAACTTTGTTCCGATACACATAGAAAAGTCACGTGTTTTTACCCTGGTTCCAGGCTATATGTTCAGACCGATTACTAATAATGAGATGCTCTTTGCCTTTTTTTTTTTTCTCCTATTATCATTCTTAAGTAAATGAGATAAAGTGTTTTGTTGTAGCACATTTTACCCATACGAATGTCATCAATACATAAAACGTAACACAGTGTACGAGTTTTAGGGTTTCTGCAGGGTATGAGTGGCTCAGAGCAGGTTAAGATACTGTTATATAATTATTAGCGATCGCTAAAACATCACATAAAACTAGAAAACTATTTGAATCATTCAGCCAATAATATGTTTGTTTGTAGTTAAGCCCAAACTTATACAATGGGGGGGGGGGTGCCTGTGCCGTGCCCACCACTAGTATCGCAATCCAATTTTTAGCGTTATAAGGCTTCAG
>NW_013675328.1:0-2544 GCF_000517525.1 Limulus polyphemus | reverse complement strand
GGGGGGGTAGGTGGTTATTCAGTGTGACGAATTAGGCTCGAGAATGGGCATGGGTGGAGGTAGATACCGTCCACTCCTTACGTGTTCTGGGGAAACGTCACTTTTCATACTCCTTTCTGTAACGTTATTTGTCTTGAATAGTAGGTTTTTTTTTGGAAGGTTTGAATTTTATTGTCTGACATCCACGTTGAGTAAACCTATACGTTCCATTATGTAAGAATCTAGCGCTGAATAAAAAAAAAAAACAACAACAACAATGCTGTGGTGTAAGAAGGAGTTTCCAAGTGGGGGTGCTTGGCTAGACACGCAGATTTTTACAATGTGAAAGTTAAGTATAAGAAACGGCAAAAAGCAGTTCAAACTAGTAATATGATAATATAATTTACAGTTGCTATATAAGTCAAATATGTAGTTTGTCTGCGAAACAACACGAGACTACTCGCGGGTTAGTCAGTAGTCTGGTTCTCAAAGGATATCACCTGGAACTTTTGTGACTCGAAACTGCGGTCTGACCACGTAACAATTTTAATTTAACACCATTTAACTTATCAAGGGTTAATTTAATTTTTATTTTACCTATTTAACCTATCGCAGGTTAATTTTTTATACCATTTAACTTATCAAGGGTTAATTTAATTTTTATTTTACCTATTTAACCTATCGCAGGTTAATTTTTTATACCATTTAACTTATCAAGGGTTAATTTAATTTTAATTTCACGCCAGATAAACTATCAAGGATTAATTTAATTTTGATTTCACACCATTTAACCTATCAAGGGTTAATTTGATTTTTATTTCACACCATTTAACCTATCAAGGGTTAATATAATTTCCATTTCACACCAGATAAATAATATGCGAGTTAGACAATACAAAGAGATGATTTAAGTTTTATGTCGTTGGTTTGATCTTTAAGCACAAAGCTACACAAAGGGCTATCTGTGCTCTGTCCACCATGGTTTTTTTTAGGGTTGTAAATCTGCAGACTTACTGCTGAGCCATTGGGGTGAAATTTATGTCACACCATAGAATATAAAAATTAAAATATCTTACAAGTTAACTTAAAGATTTATCTCCGTAGCGTAATTGAATACTATTGGTTGATTTTTCCTTATGTTTCGTCTGTATCGCCTAGAGCCACACGTGCACGACGTATTTAAAAGACAGTAAATTGTTTGTTTTGGATAGAAAACGTTATCTTTCTGGTCGTTCTCTGGGGGAGGAAACTTCAACAACCAAGACAACGGTATGGTGAAACTTTCGTCCACTAAGCCTAGGTATGTAAAGCTGCGTCGCCACCACTAGCAGACAACGGTATGTATTTTAACCACGTGCTCGTTTAAAAATCAGAACATAATGTATTAAACGTTCAAAATGTCACAAAAATAACGATATCACAGTTGTCTGTCAAACTTTTAACAAGAGGGAGTCTTCAATAGCCGCGGCACTTGAAATAATTTTAGGCAGGATTAGAGTAAATTAATCTATGATACTTTTTATTCGCTATATTTTTGTACGCCAGCAATAACAAGCGTTGGGCTCGCCTATGCTCGAATCGATTTTAGTACTCATCAGGATCTCTACCACCTTACCCTCAAATTGAAATTTTGTTTAGGCGGGATTAGAGTATATTAATCTATGAGACCTCCCGAGTCCAAAACTGTAATTAGATCTCAACTAGGCCAAGAGATGATGGAACCTGGGCTAAAAGTTTGTACTTGAAAAAAAAGACTCTGAGCCGTTCTATAAGTCGCTATACATCGGCTAAAAATTGAATATAAGTTTTATTTATTAATTCTGCTTATCAAAGTTAACTACCAGCAAAATTCTCCACCAGGGTAGGTGACGTCACCATACAGTGAATATCTATTTATTAGTTGTGCTTATGAAGGTTAATTACGACCAGTAGTTTCTCAATCAGGGTTTACGACATCACGAAACAATAATTATATTTGTTTATAAGTTCTGCTTAATAGGGTTAATGAGAAGAAAAAGTCCCTCTAACAAAGGCTCTCGCGTCACAGTAAATATCTGTTCGTTAGTTCTTCTTATTATTGTTTGTTGGCTGTGAGAGGTGAGATACCTTAAAAAGTAGGTGTTGAACATGCGTTGTACTTCAGATCAATTCGAAATCCCTGAACAACATCCAATTTGATTGTGTAGTCGGAACCTAAGAATGATAGTAGAATTTATGACAAAAAACTGTCAACTTATAGAACATACTTTAATATGGATAGATGTGATGGCTTATCACACATATTTTAGAATAGTAATTAGTAAATGATAATAATTAGTAAATACCAGTAATTAGTAAATATTAGCTCCTTGGTGGCTCAACGGAACGTCTGAGGATTTATAACGCTAAAAGTAGGGTTTTGATACCCGCTGTGAGCAGAGCATAGATAGCCCATCGTGTAGCTCCGTACTTAATAACAAATAAAGAGACAGATGACTGTTTTCTATGTAGGTAATCCTATTTTTCAATGTATATTCTCCGAATTGTAAACGAATTTAGTATATATATATACAATCGGTGAAACAA
>NW_013675327.1:6297-20658 GCF_000517525.1 Limulus polyphemus | reverse complement strand
ACACTGACTTTGATAGCAAGGAATACGATATGTCAAATTTTTCAATCGTTTTACTCGTTAATAATTTATTTATTTAATTTTATTTGGTTCTAAAACTCAGTTACCCAGAAATTTAACTTAATTTCCTTTTAAAAGGTGTAGTCCATCAGCCCTACAAATCATTATTTGGTGAAATACCTATTTCCGATTTCAAAATAGTTTCTTAACCCTCCAAATGATTAAACAATGTGTTTAAACTTTCTTTGAGTAACACCTTACTCTGGCATGTTGCAATTGTCAAGTCTTCTTTACACTCGCAATGTGAAAATCGTGGTTGTTGGTGTACGTAAACACTGAAGAAGCTAGTTAAAATGTTGGGGGTAGCAAGGTCTATTTTTGTTCGGCCTGAAAGTAACAGTTTCGAGTAAACTAGATACCCAACTCGAATAGTTCGTACGAATGTTAGCAGCCTTGAGAGAACCTTCCAGAAAAGCTGTAGGTTTCGGAGGATACCATCTATAACAGAGTAGTACTGGTTTGTGGTGCTAGAATATATCAAGTGTATTTTATGTAACGTATAATGTGTCATAATGAGCCAAGGAATATTGACGTTGAACCTTGCCCGGGATGGAGCCAGTATGCCGTGGGGATTCCGCCTTCAAGGAGGAAGTGATCTTGGCCAACCCCTGACCATTCAAAGGGTGAGAAGTACTTTTGATTTTGTAATTTTTTTTGTAAGGCGTTT
Organism: Limulus polyphemus; assembly: GCF_000517525.1. Lineage (NCBI taxonomy): Eukaryota > Metazoa > Arthropoda > Merostomata > Xiphosura > Limulidae > Limulus > Limulus polyphemus. The sequence continues at coordinate 19,934 of NW_013675327.1, read as the reverse complement.
AAAGTTATTCTATTGTTGTTGTTTTTCTTTTCTTGTCAGTTTTGAAGGCTCATAAATTCTCATTGAAGTAAACATTTACCTCTAACGTCTCAAATAAACTGTGAATAAAAAAAAAAAAAACAACAAAAACTGTAGGACAAAAACTTCATCCCGTGATTAGGTGTGCAAGATCCTAAAGTAAGGGTTTAAACACATAGATCTACTGACGTGTCCTAACAGAAAAATCGAACCCAAAAGCTTTTGACTTCACGATCACTCTGAACACTGCTGTCAAGTTTGCACATGTTTACTAACAAAATATTTCATTGATACAACAAATATATCTAAATGATCGAGTTTTAGCTACTTATCTATACATACCTAAATATATGTGCTTAATCTATTAATATCTTTATGATTTTAATCAGGGATTATACAATTCGCTGTGATTTTAGATTATAATTTCATGTATTTTAAAGTATTTTTAAAAGACAATATTTTGTTATTTAAATTGTATTGTTTTTAAGGTGAAAAGAAATAGAGCTTAAAAGTAGTGAAATGTACGAAACCGGTTCTTTAAAGAACGAGTAATTTTAAATCATTTTGAAAGGCAGAAGAAAACAAAGTGTTATATGTTATATACGTACCAATCTGTTTCTATATCTAGCATCTCTTTCACTGTAAAATAGACAGCCATACGTACCGTTTGCAATTTTACAATAAAGGTTGATTTTCACAGTAATCACAAATCTTCTTTGTACTTTCTTAGTATTTTAATACTGGAGATTTGTGTATTGTACTACCTTATATATCTTAAATATATAAACAATATATTTGTCTGCTGTTAAAGGATAGCATGGCATACAGTCCTTATAGTGTGTAGACACACTTAGGTATGAACCTATTTTTCACTAATCACTTCTAAAAAATACGAAACATGAAATAATCACTTTATTCAAATCTACTGAAAAATTTATTTGTCAAAAATCTTAAATGAGAAATTTACAAAGTCGAGTAACTCTGTTAAAGGCTTCTGTTACCATAAGGCAAACCTTAACCAAATTGCTACACTGACTAACTAAGTGTTTAGAAAAGGTTTAGGTTATACACAATGCCACTAATAATTTATTCTATTTAACGAAATTCTTGATAAGACAAATTAAAGCGAACCAGTTATGGCTTTGGAATGAATTTGGTTGTTACGATTAAGCTTAGCTTTATCTTGATTTTTTATATGCATTTATTGCTCGTTTATTTAAAATTCTCACACAAAGCTACATAAGAGTTATCTGCGCATAGCCGTCCCTAATTTTGAACTGATGGATAAGATGGAAGGCAACTACTTAAAAATACCAACCGCCAACTTCTGGGCTACTCTTGAGTGACCAAACTGTAGAAAGTGATCGTCGCTCCTATAGCGCATTTACGGCCCTAAAGTGTGGAACGAGTTTTTTTTTTGGCTACGGGACACGAAACGTGAACTCTCGGATTCACAGTCTGGGTACGCTAACTACTTAGCCATGCTCGGCTCAGCCATTTATTTGTCTAGGAATTCAAAAGAAACATTAAAGTTCGAGAACTATATACCTTGGAATAATGAATATTAGTGAAATATTGATGGAAGTCGTAACTTTCATTATTAAATGTTTACTGTTGAAAATCCAAACTTGTGGTTTTGGAAATGTTTTTATATATTCTAATATAACAAAACACTTTCTGTGCTGTAAAAATATAGTGGATAAATAATAATTTTATACCAATTCTCAATACAAAAAAATCTAATCTTTAAATTCAACCTTTGTTCTACTCTTTTCATTAAAACTAACATACACATATAATACGACAGTTCATCCTTCCAACACTGGAACATAGACAAGATTATTTTTGGGAGGACTCGGCTTCTGGTTTTATGTACGCCCGCTTTTGCTACCACGCAAATGCCATATAGCGTTGTTGGTAACACGAACCGCTTATATTTTTTTTTGTTTTCATACGCATGCGTGATATCCTTAAAGTGTAAAAGATTTGACTGGAAACAAGTTTAAATGAAATTTATACAAATTTTCTATTATGTCATAAAAGTAACGGACACTGATGTAATATGAATAGTTTTATTAGTTTCTGGACATAAAATAATGTGGGCATGTCAGTCTTGTGCTTTTGACACATCATCTGGACAATGAGCAGAGTTAAGAGTTTACTATTACTTGTATTTTGCTTTTAGTCTTACATTCATTTAATGTGTACCACAGTATTTTCATTATTGGGTGAATTATAATTTTTAAACTGTATTAATCTGATATAATGTGTATTACTGATAAAATGATATATAGTATTGCAGTATGCAAGCATACTGGGTGTTTCCTGTTTCCTTTATTTAATAATGTGAGCTCTTAAAGGTCACCTACTTTTTTTTTCAAAAATTTCGTCCATATATATATGTATGTAGGTTTAGAATTAAAATATTGGACAAAGGATGTAGCTAAGTTCCTTTCGCCTTACTTACCTATTGTTATGGGTCATTCCCCTATTGTATCGCATGCGCTTTCTCGTGAGAACGATTGCGGTAAAGAAGAACATACTATATAAAGGCTGGCAGTCATTTTCCCCACAGATAGGTCAGGCAATAGCTTGAGAATTATATAATCTCTTATATTTCTAGTGGAATGATCAGCAATGACGTGAATAGTGCATGTACCCTGAGAATCATAGCACTGTAAAATTAGTCTCTCTCTCTCTCTCTCTCTCTCTCTATATATATATATATATAATGCTCTGTTTTTTCAATCTGGGTTGGTTGGCTGTTTGAAGTTAATCACAAAGCTACACAATGGGCTATCTGTGCTGTACCCACCACGGGTATAGATACCCTGTTTCTAGCATTATAAGTCTGCAGACATACCGCTGTCACTGGGGGCAAACCTTTTTCTGGAAATGAAACCAGCACACATCGTATTTAGTTCTTTTCTTGTTTGTATATAATTATATATTCATAATGGGCAATGGACTATCTGCCATGTCTACAGCGGAAAATCGAACCCAAGATTTTAGTATAGTAAGTCCATAGACTTACCGCTGTCCCACCAGAGGATTTCAATCTGGAACAAAATTCTTTATAAAGAAGAAAGCTCTCAATGCATGAACTCGTCACTATAACTGGTTTTAGGCTTTAAATCAATATTACTTTTCCACTTTATTAACAGTATGTTAAGTGCCTTTTTTCAAATTCAGGCAGAGTTAAAAATCCATTTAAATAATTTTCTTTTTAAATCTCTTGCTATTCGCCAGTTCTACCGAATCTGGTGAGGAAAACAGTTTATTTGGAAATACCAAAGTACTGTATTTTTCAATTATACTTGAAACTATATAAAATTTCAACATGAAAGGTAAATTTGGAGAACAAACAACAAATCTCTCAATTAGTGTTATTCTTTATAAAGAATAACTACTTGAGGTTATTTTTTATTTGCATTCAAAATCAAATAAAATAAAATGCCAGGTTTGATCAACCTTGATACATTTGTCATGGCTACATTGCTTTTGCTGTTAATTCATATTAAACTTTTGTGCAGTATGGCAAATAAAGCCTTATTTGTTTGTTATTTGGAAGTCAATGAACTAGTCCATCACATACATTAACACACTGAGACAAGGATATTAAGCTAGACCATCTAGGATGAAAGTGTAAAAATTGGAGTCAGCATGGACCCATAAAACATAAAAACACATACATTCCCTGCCGGGTATCGAAATAAACAGGTGATACCATATGCAAAGAATGGCAACACAGTCTGAGACCTGTTATTGGCAGAGTAGTGGTCCACTGCCACTCAAGCGCCCTATACTTATGGCAAAAGAATGAGCACTTAGCTTGATAATGGGTAGAATGGCAGCCACCCACCCACAAAAGACTATTCTTCTTCTATTCAGTGACAGAAATCAAATGGTGGGTATGGCAATGGTGAGCTTGTATCTTATTTTGTGGAGAGAGTTTCTATGTTTGCTCACTTAACAAATTCAGATATCAGATAAGTTTAAAAAGAAGGTTAAAACAAGGACTCCTTGACACCAATTTCAGTAATATTTTGTCCATTATAAATAATTGAAGGAATTGGAAGGAATGCAAATTTATATCAAATGATCACAGAGACAAGCCAGTTAAGCAGCTTGTAATTCTCAAACATTTTATCAAGAAATGTTGCATATACTTCACGATTTCAAAACAAGAGGGAACCTAAGAGTACTTAATATACTTTACAATCTTTCACAATCTCGATTATAATTGCAAAGAACACAGTGTATAAAGAGGAGCAACTGTTAAATGTACACAGCAAGGGGAAAATGTAAGGAAGGATGAAGAGTGGTAGGCTGGCTCCTATTTGTAGCAAAGAACCTTGTTCTTAATTTAACCATTCATTTTGATATACGCTAGTCACTGATGATTACTTTATCAAAATAGATAGATTATTATTCCCAAACCTAATTCTAGTACTCAAACTGTAGATTTGTTGGTTGGAAATTTCACAGCTAGGTTTGATGTTACAGAAGAAATCCACATTCATCAATCCACTACTGCTTGTAGGGTTCTGCTATATACACTTGCAGTTATAATACGAATCCGAATATTGTCATGTCAGTTATTGTTTGATAGGTTTTCAGATGTATTTTAAAGACAGCAAAAAACATATTGTATAAGTTTATCCACTAAGAGTGGAATGACTGGGATGACAACCTCCTATATTCCAAGATGACATACTAGGACAGAACTTTCTGTTACTCCTGTTTGTGATGCTAGGTTAAGAAGTTTAACCAAAGGATATCATGTACTGGTACTCTCCATGCATTATTATTCCAGATGGATACTAGACAAACATTTCTGTAATTCCTCTTTGTGGTGCTAGGATAAAAAGGTTACCCAGTGGGTTTCATATGAAGGTAATCTTCATGCATTATTATTCGAGATGGCATACTAGGACAATATTTCATGAAACCCATCTTTGTGGTGCTAGGCTAAAACGTTTACACAGTGAGTGTCATGTACAGGTACTCTCCATAAATTATAACTACTTTAGGGAAAAGTATTGAAATTAAAATTCTGTTAGCTATACTGGTACTATCATAATCCATGGTTATTACCGCTGTAGCCATATCAGAATATATTGTTTAACTTTGTCCATACCGAATAGACAGTCAGGGATAAACATCTTCTTTATTTCAGAATTGCATATCATTGATATAAGCAGTACTTTACTGGATGTAGATCCTACTAAATGAGGCTAGACCAAGACGTTTACCTCTTAATGGATGTGATGTACAGTCAACCACTGACCATAACTGAATACTTTTTGTTTGAAACGATGTGTGAAGTGGCTGACAAAGCAATAGCTCAGCAGCTAGTGTGGAACATTGTAAAACAGGAGATAGAATATGACAGATTAAATTAGGGGAATTAGTGTGTTCAAGGGAGTTGAGTGTATTTTGGTGTCACCAGTAGCCCAAATAGCAACTCAGCTCCAATAAGGTCTTGAGACAAATTTTGCTGCTTATTAATAATCCCAGCACGTGTAAATAAAGGACAAGGATTAAATATTTAGTATACTACACAGAAAACCTATTACAACAATGACTGGACAAAAGAACACCAACTAAAAACTGAACGAACACAAAGAGCACTGCTGGGCCATATTTTGACCTTGCATCAGCATAGGTTCAAAGAATTGAGAATAGTTCTCTCTTTTTTTTCAGTACCAATAAAAGTTTAGTAGACCTATTGGAAGAGTATTGTCATGAAGTTGCTAGTGATACACAATATATAACATAGTGGCCACCTGCCAACTACGAATTGGAACAATAAAGAAGTAAGCAAAAAACAGAGTTGCCATTCTTCGTATCGAAACTAAAACATGCTAAGAAAATTAGGTATCTTACATTTCATGGTTTTTATTACTATAAGTAGATGTGTACATCTGTGTAGTACAATCATGTTTACAAAAAATGATGTCATTCTCTTTAATGCCAATGCTTTTTATTTTTCATTTAGAATGTTTATTACATTTTTATTATAAGTTAAACATATATATAATACATTACTGGGGTTAATTGTGCTTTACATTACTGAGGTTAATCGCATTTTACAAGAGTGATGTTACAAATCCTGTAATGCCCTTGGAATTACTTCCTTCATTGTCATTCGTGCTAAATATGATTGCCAAGTTTACACACTGTTGCCCGACACAGCAAATGTCAGTGTAACAAGTTCTTAATCAACAGTTAGAGGTTAATTTTAGACCACAAAACTTTACAAACCTTCCATACTTCTCCACTGTACACGAACATTAGCTTCTAAGACCATTTTAAACTAGACTAAAGACATTAAAGACCGTTACCTTTACCACAGGGAGTTGATTGGTACGTGGTCGAATGAGGTTACCGTGATTTCAATTTCTTTGACAATGATTCTCATGAATGAATGATTATTTTCGAAATGTAGACGGAAGTTTGGGAATTTTTGGCTTGTGTTAACTTGAAATCCTTGTATCAGGAGATAGGTCCAGCATCATTAAAACTGATTTTAGAGTCAGATGGTTATGTTTAATGATTATAAACTTAACTTTACAGATAAAGGCGTTGCTCCGAAATCCTTGGGGTGTAATTTTGGAGCTCATTGCTGTCGTACTTTGCTGTGCGAGTTTTCACGCTTACTTGGAACACATTGAAAGGTTCCCTCTACGGAATGTTATATATCTGCATCGTTTAATGATTTCTCTTTATTAGGAATATGGTTTTTGGAAATAATTTTGATATATATCTTTCTAACCATAGGTTTACTTGTGAAAGATTGCACTAAAGAATATTCGACAATTCACTTTTAGCCAAACATATGAATGTTAAATATGTCGACCATGTCGCTACGACTTACGTCTGCTGCGATAATGTCAGTGCATTAGATATACATATTGCACAAACTAACAGCGATTAACCCTCTTTATATTGTTGTAGTGAAGCCATCCGTGCCTTTCTTTTTTGTTGGTAACAGCTGATTCAGCAATTTGAATTTCACTTAACATAAGGCTTTTTAAATAATTTGATGTGTCGGTCTGAGGTGTTTGTAAATAGGTAAAATTTTAAATATAGTTTGTAACAGTTCAAATAACATAAAGACCAATTACAAGAGATGTCAAAAATATAAGGACATCAAAACACGAATGCATAATATACAAAATAATAAACAAAGAAACAACACTACAACACCAGAACAAAAAATACCCTTACTATTCACACTAATCAAACAAACAGCCCCCACATACACATATGCAACAGCATTAACAACACTACCACGTGAGGAAATTAACCACCCTAACAAACAAACAGTCACAAAAGAAAGAAATCGCAAATATGCAAACGCATGCAAAACAGGATATCAAAAACACGCATACATCTAAAACATCAACTAACTAACTTACAAACAAATGTTGTAAACAATTCCACAATTGAAGCTGCAAAAACACACTATTTCAATTTAATAGTGAATACCAAAAACACCAAGACAGTATTGAACTACTACTTACTAAAACTAAGAAACATTTCACACCCATTATTCCATATATAATAAAACAATTCATGAACACAGTTACAGCTTAAAACAAGAAACAAATTTATCCAGGGTAAATCAACCATTAAATCTCACAATTCACCTACATTTTGGACATCACTGGTGTATTTTAGGGTATTTATGTAAAATACGCATATGATTCCTCAATCCAGAAAAAAAAGTGTAATTTGCCAGTGAACTATTTGTGGACTTTAAATACAATCAAAATATGTGAGGTGGTAAATAACTAAATGCTGTAAGTGCAACCATGGACATGACCCTGAATGGGGAAGTTCAAATCAGTGTTAAATTCAGTGTTAGAGCTTTGATTTCTTCAATGCTCGTATAGCATTTGAAAATAATAGAAATAACAGAGGAGGGAGGAAGAGGTCTAGATTGAACTTGACCCTCCCAGGTTTGCAAAAACCTGAAGCCTGATACCAACCGACGACGACGAATAATATAAAAGATAAATGTCGATATATTTTCTCTAAATGTTCACAGATGGCAGTAGTGCATTGATTAGTCGTTCGGTTAAGTGTTTAAATTTTGAATGGCTTCATGTTCTTGTAATTTTTGTCATATTGCATAACAAGCTGGTACTGTTAATGTTATTAACTTGGCAGTTGAAATATTTGCTAATTTTATAATCTTATTTTTTAAAAATTAACCGTTTATTTTATGATCCGTGTATTAATAGCTGCACTTGGGGAATGAGTCAAATGAAGCTAGTAAAGGGTCTACAGTATGCTATTCAATGGTGATGGTATTATGGGTAATTTCATCTCGTACAAGTGGTGTCATTAGATAGACAGATAGATCCACTGTGATATGTAGTTATGATGACTTTCACGTACGTCTGTCTAAACTCGGTGTTATGTCTTTTATATACTTGTCTTTCTTCATGAAAGGCATGTTTGATGTTTTGGTACTTATTCCAAAGTTCTGGTACTCATTGCTACCAAATTTGGGAACAAAGTAATTGCTCTGTTTTATTGGGCATCGGCATGATGAGTGAGTATGAACAACAGTGTCAGTTTAATTAATTTCGGGTCCTTTTTGTTCAAAATTTCCCAGGTTCTCAATAAAAGTGGTCGATAAAAGGAAGTAGTATAGTAAATATTTAATACACAGGAACTAAAAGACTTATCCGATTAGCATCTTAAAATATTAAGTCACATCAGAAAAATATAACGATAACACAAAGAAGCTACTTATATGAAGTAACATTTATGAATATCATGAACACACTTTTTATTATATTCATATATAGAGAGAATCCAATCTTCTGTATTCTGGGCTGACAAACAAACAACGACAACAAAAACAACTTCAACTTCATGATCACTTTTATCATTGTATGGAGTCTCCCATTCCATCCTTCAATAAGAATATCATCAGTGGCTCGTATAGTGTCAATGTTATAGTCAATAACAATGCATTAAAACATTTTGCAATATCAAACGAAACATGCTATTTTATTACAAGTTACAGCTTTTACAGTAAGGAAAGTTATTCTTTAGAACAGGTAACAACGTTTCGATTACTGTGTGATTATTCTCAAGTACACAAGTTTAATGGTAAATAATATTTTCAGAATTTGTGTGCTTGAGAATGATCGCACCAGTGATCGAAACATCTTTACCTATTCTAAAAAATAATCTTCCTTACTGTAAAAGCTGTAACTTGTAAAAAAAATAATGCTTATAATCAGTAAGTAAACTCAAAACGAAACTGTTATAACAGAATCTATGTATGTTTAGACGAAAAGATGCACAATGAGCTATTCAATATGTGACACAGGTTAGGGATCTAACCCGAAATTTTATTGTCTTGTGCCCTCAAGCATACCGCTAAGTCAGTGGGGGAGGGCATAAAATAATAATAGGAAGGAAAGTAATTTCGTTAATCAAATCACCTATCACAAGCTAGAAATACTGGAATTTTTAGAGGCGTCCTAACATGTACATTAAATTCAGTAACACAAAAATGCAAAATCCTAGCGCTTTCAAAGGGTGGATCTTTCCTCATCAGGGGCATAAGAAAAAGTCCACCTTTCGATAACACTCGAACCCTTTTTATGCTCCTGATGAAGAAAAGTCCACTCTTTGAAAGCGATCGTATTATAGGATTTTGTATTTTTGTGTTAAACCGATTTTTGAGCCTACACGTTTTCTTAACATTACGAATTAAAATCAGTAATACTAGTTAAAACAGGACGTAGTGGAGACGACACGCTATAAAAAGAAGACAACGGTTCTTCAAAGTCACTTCAGACACCATCATAAATAAAAAGCCTGATTATATCAAAGCTAAATTTGAAAAAACAAAACAAAAAAAAAAAGTCTGCCTTCCCTTTTAGTGTAGGTTGGGTGTGACCTAAAGGCTAGTGTGCCGGATTGTCGATCAGAGAGTCTAGACTTGCCTGCTCTGTTGCCGCAAAAACAAAATCCTTCTCCTCAGTTTGGGATCGTGGATGCGTTATAAGAGAGACGGTCAAATCTAACCATTCCATTAGATTTAACATTTGAGCACTACTGACTAGCTACCTTCCCTCTGGTCTATCATTTCATAAGTAGGTATTGCTAATACAATATCCTTTTTGCAGCTTTACGCGAACATTTTGAAACAAACAAAACCAAAACTCTTTTAGTGTGTATATTTTACAACACCCTATTTTAACAGTTTTTACTCATTTGAAATTATATATATGATAATATTATAAGTTATGATAACATACTTAGAAAACAAAAGAGTTAATAATTTTTAAGTCACTATTCAAATTGTTTTCATTAATACTTCAAATTATAAAGCCAAATTTGTTGTAACGTCTCTTAACATTCGCTGCGAAACGTCTGATGTATAGGAACGCGTAAAGTGTCTATTCAGCAACATGTCTAACAAGGAGATAGTTTTTTATCAGCAATCGTGGCACAAAATCTAACTTTCAACACGAACAGCTCAGCTGGGATTCTTTAAATAGCATGGTGACTTGTATACACACTGAGGCTTAGTGTGGGTTTTCTAAAACACAGCTGGTTCGTCAATAAGAAAACTGTACACACGCTCCCAGTTTTATCCTAGTTTGTACTTTGGTGTTAAATAACAGCAATTTCAAAATAGACGAATTGAAAATATTTCTCATTTTCTGTCTAAAAAAAGTCCTGTCTTTATCGTAATTCAACCAAATCTTCCTTTTATTATTGTTTTCATGAACTTAGACAATCAGTTTCTTTGTTCAACCCCCCAGTGGCACAGCGGTATTTCTGAGGATTTACAACGCTAGAATCCGGGTTTCGATACCCGTGGTGGGCAGAGCACAGATAGCCCATTGTGTAGCTTTGTGCTTAAACTACAAACAATCAACCCATGTTGCCGCTTAAAATTCAGTATGACGTTGTTTATATACTCTCTAGTCAACTTAGATCAGTGATTCCTAGATTGGATTTATACCCTGTACTGATACGGTATGGCTTTTATATTCTGTCATGTATTTCGAACATGATTCATGCACTAAAACTCATGTTTCTTTCCTGGTAGTCTACAACTTTTATCTTTTGTCATGTAATTCGAACATGTTTCATGCACTAAAACTGTCGCCCTTTTCCTGGTAGTCTACAACTTTTATCTTTTGTCATGTATTTCGAACATGTTTCATGCACTAAAACTGTCGCCCTTTTCCTGGTAGTCTACAACTTTTATCTTTTGTTATGTATTTCGAAACTGTTTCGTGTTCTAAGCTTATGGTTCTCTGTACTTGATACGCTATACATTTCATCTTTTTTTTTCGTAAGTTAGATCTGTGATTCCTGCACAAAACGTTTGTCCCTATACTGATATGGTGTATATCTTTTAACTTTTTTTTGTAATTCGAACACGCTAACATATGCTATTGTTGTACGTGATATCGGTCTTACGTAACTTTCTTTTGTAAATTTCAAACCGCGCTTCCAACAATAAATATGTGCATATTTGTATGTTACGTTACACTTTTTGTCTTCTTCTCTACATTTCCAATAATGGTTCACTCTCTGAGCTTTAGAAAAATAAATGTTTATAAATTTTATACTAATTTATATCTTTTTCAGTTATGCGATCTCACAAGCATCGTTACTCTGTATGGTAATCAACCCAAAGACCCCCCCCCCCCCCCCACCCAGTAGCACAGCTGTATGTCTGCGGACTTACAGCGTTAGTAACGGGGTTTCGTTACCAGTGGTGAGCAAAGCACAGATATCCGATTGTGTAGTTTGTGCTTAAACTACAAACAATCAACCCATGTTGCCGCTTGAAATTCAGTATGACGTTGTTTATGTAATTATCGACTTTTTTTTAACACAATAATTGTTTATGTCTCATAAGATGTGAGGCTTAGTAAGACAGAGTCAGTCTTAAGTCTTTTCTATAATTATACATTGCTGTAATTCTCATTATTACATTATATATGTGCAAACGTTCTTATATTCTTTACATCACGGCTGGTGTTATGTCACATGCAAATTATCAAATCTTAACTTTTCTTAATTAGAATAAGAAGATATCTCTATTCAAGTGTATTTTTAAAACTTTCTTTGCGGGTGTGCTACGTTTATTTATGTCCTCCTGTAGGTAACTGTGGGATTGCTTGAATCATCGCTTTGGGCAAGGGTTGAATAACACAGTGGTCATTCAAGACTGCTTGTACTTCTTTATGCTCTGCCACTGGGCTGTGGATTATATCCCTATGAAGGGATGGTGCAGAGATTTGTTCAAATTAGTGTTAACCAGAATTTAATGTCACCTAATATAACGAGAATGGTTATTGACGTAGATGATCTAAGACTGTGGGATGACGCGATAAGACCATGATTTGATAAAAATCGCGGTATTGACACAATTAGTTTGGTCTCTTCGTCCTGTGAAGACGTATTTTTATACTTTCTTTTGTAGCAGCTAGGGAACATGAGAGTTTGAATACTAGAAGATAACCAAATTTTTACATTTTGTGATACAACACGTGTCATAAGAAACGACCAACCCTATTTTGTGTGAATAAAGATTTCTGTTTATTCTTTGTTATATACTTCAACCTTTTTCACTTTAATTACTGCCCTTGTTTATTTTATTATTCTGCAAACAAGTATTTTCGAACCTCCTGTTACCCAGCGAAATTTACAATTTACAATCTGTTGGTCACAGTTTTACCTGTGAGTATCACAGTGCATCAAAAATACTTACACAGGTCAACAGCTTGAAGAACGTGAAAATATATTTGTATTCTTCTCAGTAGAAAAACAAATATTTCAGATCCGTAAAAAGCTTTGGTGTTCAAAGGAAAGATGTTTTACGCGTTTGTTTCACCTATGACTTTAAAGTGCAAAGCGCGTTTTCGTGCACAACGGGTTACGAACGGCGAATCCTTGATAGCTCATTGTCTCAACATCGAGGTGATTAGGTCGAGATTCGAAATCACTGTTTTCATAAGTAATGCTCAAAAGCAAAGCAGAAAATTTTGCATTTTTATTACACCTCGCCAATTTTGTAATACATCTTTGTGTGCACTAAGTTTTATAAAATGTTTATCTTAACAGTGACGTTAGGGCTGTTACCGTGATAATGAAGTAAGTCAATGAAGAATGTGCATTTCCAACTAATCCTCTTTTATGTTGCTGCTATTTTCGTATTTCCTGGAATTTTAGAAGACTTCTTTTTTTCTGTTTATCTCTTCACATGAACCAGATTTCCTCTATTACCAATGAGAGCAACTTGGGTCTTCTCATCTTTTGCCAAATATTTAAAGAATTTGCTTTCTGTTTCTTTAAATGAGAACAATCTTTTTCTTTCTTTTTGTCTCTATACATGCATTTTTTTCTTCGTTATCTGCTATAACGGTTTGATAATATTGCTGTATTAATTTTTGTAATATATATATTACACTACATTAATATATTTAATTTAGCACTGCTGCGTGCTTACTTTCGGTCTATTTTCATACAATTTACACAATTTCTACTGAGAAAACATGTATGTTTAGTTAAGTTTTATATTGTTTGTTTGTTTGGAATTAAGCACAAAGCTACACAATGGG
>NW_013675327.1:0-5706 GCF_000517525.1 Limulus polyphemus | reverse complement strand
TATTTTGTATATACACACACACACATATATATATATATATATTCCTACAGAATACATTTCACTACAGTATATTTTTAGTTCTAAAGTGGCTACCGAGAGATTACATAAAGTTACTTTGTTTCAGGATTTTCGCATAAAGCTACGAATGGGTTATCTTTGCTAGCTGTCTCTAATTTTGAATTGATAGGGTAGAGAGAAGACAATTGGTTAAGAGTACTCACCGTCATCTTTTGAAATACTCTAATTGCATAATGGGATTTGATCGTCATTCTTATAACTCACCCAAAGTACAGAAATTGTTTCTAAATTGTTAAAATTAATCTAAACTTAATAGAAAACCCAGGAATAAAAACCATACCGATATTGAAAACGCTTCCAAAACATTTGATGTTTAGTTTCAAAATTTTGTTACACTTTCATTTCTCGTTTATCTCAGAAATAAATGTGACCGACAGCATCCAAAACATCCAAGATAGAGTTTTAATAACTGTAGAAATATCATGAGTAGTAATTTTTAATAACATGTTATACAATATATAATTTTCGTGTATAAAAATGCGTTCTTGTTCTCTAAAATTCGAAATTTCTATCTCTCGTTTTATGTTTGGTAATAAGAAAAACGTAATATATTCAAAAAGATGCATAGATAGTTGTTTTTTTTTTCTGAATACAATTTTATTTGAATGTTTTGATTGAAAAACTTGTATATAAGTTACTTATTCTCTTGTGTGAATTGGATATGTATTTTCGTGCTAGCGCTTTTTTCTGAAAATATACGCTAAGCTAAACATAGAAGTAAGAGAGTACACCAAGCAATCGACAATAGACTCACAATTTCGGGTCGCGGGATCGAAACCCATTGCCGAACATGCCTGCCCCTTTCAGCCGTGGTGACGTTATAATGTGTCGGTCAATCCTACTATTTGTTAGCAAAGAGTATCCCAAGAGTGAGCGGTGGGTGTTGTTGACCAGTCTATTACTTCAAAATTAGTACAGTCAGTGCATCTAGCTCTCGAACAGCTTTGTATGAAATTAAACAAACAAACAATTAACTTCTAAAAAACGGCCCACCATGGCCAGGTGGTTAGGGCCCTCGACTCGCAATCTGAGGGTCGCGGGTTCGAATCCCCGTTCCACCAAACATGCTCGCCCTTTCAGCCGTGGGGGCGTTATAATGTGACGGTCAATCTCACTATTCGTTGGTAAAAGAGTAACCCAAGAGTTGGCGGTGGGTGGTGATGACTAGCTGCCTTCCCTCTAGTCTTACACTGCTAAATTAGGGACTGCTAGCGCAAATAGCCCGCGTGTAGCTTTGCGCGAAATTCAAAGCAAACAAACTTCTAAAAATTTAAGAAAGTTTCGTGATAAAATATTAGGATTGTAGTCAATGAATTTTTGATGATTGAGTTAAGTGTGTAATAAATTTACTTTTTTTTTCTCATATACAGAAAACTGAATTATAGCCATTGAAAATATGTAACGATATAAATACGAAAACTTACCGCTTTCATTTAAGATAAAACTGGGCATCAAAAATTGAACGAAAAGGGGCAATTATACGCATACAAGTAGTATGATTTTAAATAAAATGGTGTTTCGTGAGAGTAAATATAAAAATATCATTTACGTACCACTTTTTTTTAGCTGTGGGACGCGACAATGACAAAAAACCTTGCTTCGGATGTGGGCTGTATGCATCTAAAACACTTTAAAATGTAACAAAACGCTTTTCAATTTTTTCCACATTAAATATTTATTGTATCATTTTATTTATTTAATTAACTAATTAATTTATTATGTTTTGTATCTATATATATTCATTACGTATTAGTATGTTTTTCTCGCAGTGGTTTCATAAACATGTTTCATGCCAAAATACGAAAATGAATCCAAATGAGATTTATTTATTGTTTGTACCGAGAGACTGTTGTCCCCTAGTGACACAGTGGTATGTCTGCGGAATTAAAACACTAGAAGCCAGGTTTCGATACCCGTGGTGGGCAGAGTATAGATAGCCCATTGTGTAGCTTTGTGCTTAACTTCAAGTAATAAGAGATTGATTTTCTTTGACGTAGAAATGTTTGTTTTCACGTGTTTTCGTGATTTAGGCAGGCTTTCCAAATCAGAGTTGGTGAAACGTTGTGTTTAATTTATTGATCAACAAATTCCGTTTTATAAAATTTGTAGTGCATATTGGAGGAATTTAGAGATTTTAATAATAAAATTAGAAATAAAAAACGACTTTTATTTATTCTCCTCTCCAGGTATGGCGGTTTCATCAGGGCTACTAGTACATTAACATTCTAATAATTAATGGTTGTCACGAAATCTATTTTACTTTCACAGAATGAAAGCTGCTGTTTTAATTGCTTTCGTACCAAAAATAAAACTCTTTATTCTGAATATGTCGAATTTAAAAAGGGTTTGTCTTCGTTTTCAGGTTTTTCTTGGAAGCCCATCAGAAGGCGAACTCCACAGAGGTGACATCATCATGAGAATTGGGGATCGAGACTCTAATAGGCTAACTCACCAAGAGGCTCATGACGTAATTGTCAGATCTGGCAATAATTTGAAACTTGTTGTTAAAAGGTAAACTTACCACCCGTTAGTTAAAAGTGAGTTCGAGTAATGATAATGACGTTACAGTAAAGCACCAAAAGAGCAGCTTTCACTATACTCTGCAACGTTCTTCTTTCAAAAGCTGTTCTATCTAGCTTTTTGGGAGAAAAAGTGAGGCTTGCGTTAGAGGCGTGCCTCTTTAAATTAGAATAGAATTCGATAATTTCAAAGGTCATATAATATTGTGGTGTTTAGAATACTCCTTTATATAATCTGTGCTTAAGTAACCTTCATTCTTAATTTCTTTCACGTGATATAATCACATTCCTTTAGGAAAAGTGTTTGTGTTATTGAATAATCTGTTTAATGTGATAGGGATTCGTTGTTCACATTTTCGCTTTACAAGAAAGCAGAAATAAGTGTTAGAAACTCGTAAGTATTTTTTTAAATTTCTCTTCTGTCTTTTTTTTATACGTTTTACTTTGTATGTTTACATGTTGAATACTGAGTTACAGCAAGAGACTATAATGCGTAACTAAATATTATATGGAAAGTGGGTAATCATGAAATCTTTTTTTGGGCCTCAGGTGTTTTTAAACAGCCTAAAAGCATTACAACTCTTATTAAATGATTTAATTAATTAAAAAAATGATAGTAAATTTCTGACTGAAAATTAATTTATAAAATATAAAAACTCTCTTTCGTTCTTTCATTGTCATTTTAAAAATGTATTAAAATCATAATACTTTCATTAAGAAAATTTGAGATAAATATTTTTTCCTGCATACCCAACGTTTTAACTCGGGTATTTTCGCTTATCAGTTCATTTACTTGGTGTTCATAAGTAAGATTTTTCTTGGTTATCAAATAAACTATTTGTTCTGCTGTGTATAAATGTCAGATTTTTACATGCAGGGGAGTTAAATCATAAAAGTTAGACATAACAGAGACAGAAAAGTCAAGTGAAATACCTAAAGTGCATTTAACCTGAAATACATGAAGTATACTGATACCTGAGTTATAAGAAAAAAGACAGAAACGTAATGTAATACACTTGTTGTTTTCTTATATTTGAAATAGAAATAGAAAAGATAAGTCAAATACGTGCAGTGATCTTAAATTCTAAAATTGAGTAGAGAACTAAAGGTACGAGTGAAATACATAAATTGGTTTTATACAAGAATTAGTATTTTTTTCTTTGCTGTGTTTTGTGTAAAGCTATAGGAGCGCTATCTGCGCTAGTATTTCCTCATTTTGAAGTGATAGACTAGAAGGAAGGCAACTAATCACTACCACCCACCGCCAACTCTTGGGATACTATTTACCAACGAAAAGTGAGAATGGACGCCACATTATAACACCTCCATTTCTGAAAAGGCGAGCAGATTGCAAGTCGAGCGCCCAAACAACCAGTCCATGCCAAGCTTCATAGTTAAGAGACAATAGTAACGTGAACTACCTGCAGTGGTCTTATGCCTGAGTTACTAAAAAGACAGAAAGTAATATACACTACTTGCTGTTATCCCATACTTGAGGCTGTAAACAAAGACAAGTGAAATAGAAATCCTAAATCTTAAAAGTGAAACAATAGGGAGAAAGGGGAGTCAAGTGATATAAGTTTTATATTAGAAATAGAAACGAAACAAAATATTCAAGTTAAATATATGCAACAGTCTTAAGTCTACAGTCTAATGAGGTTTGTCACAAGTAGATATGAATCCTGAATGAATGAATAAACTTGGCAGTAATATAGGTTGTAAATCTCACAAGCCCCGAAGGAGATTGAGAGACAACCTAGGGCGCTCAGAAGCTGTTGATATGAATCCTATTCATGCAATAGATTTAAATACTTTCGTGGTATAGGTGTATTATAAAAGTGGTAGGCAACTTGCTGTTTGGCTCGAAGTGTTCTTGAATCGGCGGATGCTGGTGTCTTATTGCCTTCTTTCTGGCTAGTAGTTTAAAATTAGAGCTGGCCGAGCCTGAACCTTCGTTGTTTGTGATCTGTCCATATATGCATACCGTGTCATTCAATTCTAAGTATTGTTGATACGATTTATGACTAATACAACTGTAATACTATGGCAATCGTACATGTCACATCCATCTTACCAAGGCAGTGATTTACGTAATTAACTTTAATATTTATGTTTACCTTTTTACATTTTTTTTATGTGTGGGTTGTATGTTTTTAGGTTTATAAAAGGTTTCCTCTAGGTGCGCAAACTGAAAGTAAGTTTTTAACCCTTTGTGTGATTTAGAGAAAGTGATTAGAACACACATTTGGTAAGTTCAACGACAAAAATATTGTTATATTTTAAAGTTACTACAGGAGAGATTAGTTCTTGTAAGACACTGTGAAATGTGTATGTTGAAAATAATCGTTTTATTTTAGCCAAATACATTTGCTTTCCATATAAATGATGATAAGACTAACAAGTTTATTGCTGAAACATGTATATTGGGTGACATTGTTTATCAGACTCTCGTGTGTTTATGAGAGCTGAGAAAGCTCGAAACTGTATTTCTCAGCTAGGTATGCAGAATATGCGATGGCAAAAACGTGTATCAGACTTAGCAGGACAAAAAACACAAATGAAATTGAAAAACAATGAAACAGAAAAACAAGTGTATGTTTAACAAACAAGCATAGAGGGTCATAAGGAGAAAAATATGCATATTAATGGAAGGCAAGTATTCCAGAAATGTTTTAATTTGAGTCTGTTTTGGTTATTAAACAGAATGCTATACAATAAACTATCTTTGTTTCGTACATCATGGGTATCGAAACCCGAATTTTAATGTTGAAAGCCTGCAGACTTACCACTGAGCCACTGGGAGGCATTTTAATTTGAGAGTGGACAAATGTTATATTTATGCAAAAGAAAATGGTCTGCCAAAGAAGTAAAAATATATATCCCTTATATAACTTTATCAGATTAACCAAACAATCAAAAAAGTTTTTAAAAAGCTTCACATTTAGTTCAAACATCTTAAACGCATTCTATTTTGTCACAATAACCATAAATTTATCCCCAAACCTATAGTATAGTCGATTACTCTTAAGATTGAAAACTAGTTCATAAAACTTTAGAAAAAATATCTCAAGTTCCTTAAAACTACCGCAATAGTAGCATTTTTATTAAG
>NW_013675326.1:19185-21885 GCF_000517525.1 Limulus polyphemus | reverse complement strand
CTATCGCTATGGAGTTACAAAATGACACATAAACCATGACTAATAACACTGTATACAAACTGTACAAAAACATAGTATTCAACAGTGTGTGTATAACTATAATATTTTCTCTGGGTTCGTGTATTTCGCTCACGTATATCTGGCACAAACCCCGACTCGAGAATGTGAGGTTGACAGACTAAAAAATCCTGTTTTCATTAACTTACGTTTTGGATTAAAATCACGTATAATTCTAGCGGAAGAAGCGAAAAGAAGATGAATTTTTCATTGTTATTTAAGTAACCAGTTGTGTATTTAGGGTAGTAACTACTTTGCTTAAATTAAATAATCTGAAATATTAAGTGCTGTGACAACTGTCCCGTTCGCTCCTTCCATAGCTAAGCCTATAATCTTTCTAGTGATGTTTTTGTACGCCCCCTAAAGAGATTTTAGAGGACAACCCGGTGTGACAACATCTGCTTCTGTCATAGGTCTCCTCAATTAACAGCATGCAATAGACCCCCTACAGAGCGTAAGAGGGAGTACAAAAGGAAAAACTTTACTGATGTCGCCCCTCAGTCTGCCTGCTTTCAGCCATTCATCAGATTCGTTTCATTAAATCCGAATTGGGCAGCCTATGGTTGCTGGTCAACACAAGTTTTTCCATACTGAATACAGTATTGATTTTTCCACAGAAATAACAACAATAGGGCCCTTTTAAGCAGAAAAAGTATCGGTGAAGTTGATGTACAATGAAAGTTCAAGTTGAACCTACGTACCAATCAAAAACAGTTGTAATATTTTATATGATTTAGTTTCGAACAAATGAACGTTACTTTCAACTTGGCAGAAAGCTTGACGTTTTGATTAACAATTCCATCTGAGAAAATGTCCACGTAACTTACTTACAAGACCCTTCAACAAAATGGTTAACGTGAATAAGATTGTCAGTCCTTCCCCACAGTCTGTTGAAGTATTTAGAACCGTGTGTTTTTACATGAACTGTAAGATGTTAGTCAGTTCCTCCCCACAGTCTGTTGAAGTATTTAGAATCGTGTGTCTTTATATGAACTGTAAGATGTTAGCCAGCCCCTCCCCACAGTTTATTGAAGTATTTAGAACCGCCTGTTTTTACATAAACTGTAAGATGTTAGCCAGTCCCTCCCCACAGTCAGTTGAAGTATTTAGAACCGTGTTTTTTACACAAACTGAAATGTGTCGTCCATAATGATGGCTTAAGTTTCGTCTTTGTAAGTCCACAGTAGTAAGTTTGACCCCAGTTTCTAAGAATGTCAGTTTCCAGACCTTGTATGTTGTGGATATGGTTCATGTAAATGTTTTCTGAAAAACTGACATCTGCGGTGATACTACAGCTTAAACAGATGTATTACAAACGGTACAAAAATTTAGCAGTCAACATTGCGATAACCTCCCATGGCTGAAAGGACGAACATGTTTGGTGGTACGGGGATTCGAACCCGCGACCCTCACATAGCGAGTCAAGTGCCCTAACCACCTAGCCGAGCCATAATAGATAAAGCAAACTAAACTTTAATGGAAACGTGAGGACAGAAACAGACTGTTATGCAAAGTGAGGGTAATAGACTGTAGTGTCAAAATGAAAACAGATATCGAAATAACTTCACCATCAAAATGAGGGTCGGTATAGCAGAAGGTAGTGACTGATATCGAACTCGGTTGTAAAAGCGAAGACTGCTGTTAGACTGTTTCTACAGTGAAAGTGAGGACCGATATCAGACTCACCAAGAAACAAAGTGAAGCTTGCAACAAAAGTTTCCAGTCGATCAACCAGTCCTCATATCATGACTGACATACCCACATTGTTTTCTTTTGCGAATGGTTCTAGTTTCGATGTGTACATGTCTTCCTGAGTTTTATGTAACAGGTACAGTCATTTAACACGTCGATGGTATTGTATACAAAAGAAAGACTGTTACAGGTTTTTTACTTTCCGTTTTCAGTTTCGTAGTTGGTTACTTTAACAACAGTATTCGTTGTGGCACGTGCACCACCTAGACATCCAGACAACGGAAGAGTTGGTGGTCTTGAAGTAAGATAAAAAATCTTTATTTGAAAGCGTTGTTGCGTGTTGAAAACCGGTAATAGCATGTGTTCCTGAAACGTGGCTATAGGTCACGTATTGTATTTAACTTGATATAGTGTCTAAGCTAAGCCTACTTCTGTCTGGCCATCCTGACGTAATTATAATGTGACGGTTAATCCCACTATTTGTTGGTAAAAGAGTAGCCCAAGAGTTGGCGGTGGGTGCCTTCCCTCTAGTCTTATACTGCTACATTAGGGACGGTTAGCGCAGATAGCCCTCATGTAGCTTTGCGCGAAATTAAAAAACAAACAAAACAAAGCTTTCTCTATTTTCTATTTCAGTGTTTATTTATTATATCTGAAAATAAAACTACGTCACAAATTTGTTGAAACTTGGGTATATAGAAGGCGCTTTAAAAGTTTGGTCTGATATCACTGTCTGGTTTTAGATGGACAAAGGAATGTGACCAAGCATTGCAGTTGCCAATGGACAGTTTAGATGAAGCTCCGGTGTTGAACAGTGTTATCACAGTGGCAGGATGGAGTGGAATACATAATCTCACACACACCAAGTGTAGATACAATAATGTATTATATGAAATAGATAGAATAATGTACTATATGAAATAGATAGAATAATGTACTATATGAAATATA
>NW_013675326.1:12281-18332 GCF_000517525.1 Limulus polyphemus | reverse complement strand
CTTGCTATATTCACTATGGTGTTTAACAGTTAGTCAGGTAATAACTACAGTATCCTCTTGTTATATTCACTATGGTGTTTAACAGTTAGTCAGGTAATAACTACAGTATCCTCTTGTTATATTCACTATGGTGTTTAACAGTTAGTCAGGTAATAACTACAGTACCCTCTTGTTATATTCACCATGGTGTTTAACAGTTAGTCAGGTAATAACTACAGTACCCTCTTGTTATATTCACCATGGTGTTTAACAGTTAGTCAGGTAATAACTACAGTACTCTCTTGTTATATTCACCATGGTGTTTAACAGTTAGTCAGGTAATAACTACAGTACTCTCTTGTTATATTCACCATGGTGTTTAACAGTTAGTCAGGTAATAACTACAGTACTCTCTTGTTATATTCACCCTATAACAAGAGGGTACTGTAGTTATTACCTGACTAACTGTTAAACACCATGTGGTTGAGCTACCCTCACTAGAACTAGTTGATCTACTCTCACGAGAACTGGATATTAATTGGATTTTAAAAAGAAAACTTTAAATTCAATAGTTTTTTCTATTCTTTTCTATATAATTTGGATCAGATTAATTCTTTGCTTTTGAAGTAACATTGTTTCCCTATAACACTGTGAGAAGATACAAAAGCATTGGCTTTTATATTTCATAAAATATGCCCCTGGTGGTTCAGTGTAAGTCTGAAGTCCTATAGTGTTAAAATTCAGAGCTCGATCCATGCAACGGCCACAGAGCAGATAACCCACTATATAGACTTGCACATAATTAAACAAATACATTTAATTTAACAGAAGGTAGAACAAGTAAGAAGATATACTATATTTTAACGCGTTAAAATTAGTGTATACTTTGAACTTATTCGACAAAAGTCTCTGTGCGTCCCTTTATTACTAGCGAGCTTCTGGTCCGATTGTTATCAAACCTTGCGTGTACCCTTGGGGCTCTACGTGGAGTGACATAGTGGGGTCATGTTTTCAACCAAAGGCCCAATGGCTTCCCCGTGCGTGGTACGTCAGCTAACAGTTTTTAATTCCGGAATGAATCCCTTCTTCAAAATGTCGTATAAGATACAAAATGAAGTATAATTATTGTATGATTTTTGTTTTTCTCTTGGAAGTATTTTTGTTCATTCAAGCTGGTGTTAAATGATTATGAAAATTTTGCTGCAGTTATTACCTCACTAACTGTTAAACACCATGGTGAGTTCTAGTGTGGGTAGCTCAAACAGTTCTCGTGAGGGTAGCCCAAACAGTTCTCGTGAGGGTAGCTAAACAGGTTCAAGTGTGGATAGCTCAACCACTTCTAGTGAGGGTAGCTAACATAGTTCTTGTGAGGGTAGCTCAAACAGTTCTCGTGAGGGTAGCTAAACAGGTTCTAGTGAGGGTAGTTCAACCAGTTCAAGTGAGGGTAGCTCAACCAGTTCAAGTGTGGATAGCTCAACCACTTCTAGTGAGGGTAGCTATGGCTTATGCGTTGTCTTGTATAAATCAATAAAAAAAAGAATAGCCGTTATTTTTTTATTTTGGTTGATTTTCATATACATAGCTAAATATCGGGAAACAATAGGACTTTAAAAGTTACTCGTGTTTTCCGAATGCTTCAGTAAGCCTTGTTAAGACTTGTTTTGTTAATAGAGATACACCTTATTTAATATTGAAGCAAGGGCTTATTGTAATATAAACCACAAGATATGACGGGATATCTACGTGTAATGTAAAGAAACTGTCCATTCGCAAGATCCATTGAGGTCGCTTTTTTCATTCTTTGTTCAAGGTAAATCTATTTTGTTGTTGTTGTGTACAAGAATAGAAATACAAAACGTAACTTTGAAGACATCTTTCTTTTTCTGTTGCCCCCAGTGGCACAGCGGTATGTCTGCGGACTTACAATGCTAGAATCCGGGTTTCGATCCCCGTGGTGTGCAGAGCACAGATAGCCCATTGTGTAGCTTTGTGTTTAATTATAAACAAACATACAATCTTTTCTGTTAATTTACTTTGTGACAAAATATTTTATCGAATTTCTTTAAATTGCAAATTGTTTTAGTAATTTCAATTCCCATATGGTTTGTAATGTTAGTTATCTTAGGCCTGGCATTGCCTGGTGGTTAGGACCCTCGACATGAAATCTGCGGGTCGCAGGTTTGAACCCTGTCACCAAACATGCTCGCCCTTTTTGCCGTAGGGGCGTTTTAATGTGACGATCAATCCCTTTATTCTCTGATAAAACAACAGTCCAAGATTTGGCAGTCGATGAGATTGACCAGCTGTCTTCCCTCTAGTCTATCACTGCTAAATTAGGGACGGCTAGTGCAGATAGCTCTCGAGTAGCTTTGCTCCAACTTAAAACAAAAACAAAAAAACAACAACTGTAAACGATTCTTCTACTACTGCATGCTGTTTAATGAAGCTGTCGTTCTTAGTGTGTAGCAGCACATGAGACGGTAGCACCATCTGACGTGTATGGGATTCAACTTAAATAATAACTGATTGTTTAAAAGGAAGGTTTTTCTCTTTCTCAGCCGATTAGTTCTTTGGATGTTGCATTTACTGAGTTATGATGACGTCAACAGACGTGCCTCACCCTCTTGTTTTTCTAATGGTACTCCGAATTATCGATGAAGGCTATACTGATTATATGTCCACTTTTGTCCTGTCGTTGTCGCGTGCACAAAACGGTTATGGATTGATTTGTTTTTCACGTGCTCATTATACGTACCTGTTTATTCTGTATGAGGCTTCTCGGAAAATAATGAGAATGGTTTTTAAAATATTGATACTATTCGTCTGGGCCCTAATACCAACAGTTTCTGGGTAAGAGCGTTTCAATTCATGCTATTAAAAATAAAAATTACAACCTTTCTGTAAATTATGTTCGTTTAGAGGTTTTTAGGTTTTTCAGCTGCATGCGGTAACATAGAGAACTTCAAAATATAATCCATACAATTTAACTATTAATGCCAAGCCATGGGGAAAAATAAGATAGTTGAGATGCTGTAACAATACGTAATAAAAAGGAGATAATACTAATAAAAAATCCTTTAATCCGATAAATTTTGGAGGAAGAGGGAGATAATATAGCTACTTCTGATAACATACGAATTGTAGAATGTGGCACCATCTTTTGATAAAACCTAAAGTTAGGTTCCATCATAAGTGGAATAGAAAATCTTCTTGAAAGTATTATCTGTTCGAATAACTACCTACAGTATCTGTTGTTCAATGCGAAGATAATTTGTGTTTAAAACGTGAAATAAGTTTTAATAAACTATAAATTATGATTATATTCAGAAAAAAAATTCTTTTAAATTGAAATACAATCGTTTTTACTGGATAATAGGAAAACACGTCGGAAAGACAAAGATGCAGTGGCGCCCTCAGAAGATGAGTCCAAATTGTATTTAGACTCTGCGTTACTTGAATTTACAGTTCAAGAAGCCCAAGTGCGAGAACTGGTTGAACTACCGCCAGGGTTGGACTACAATGAATGGTTGGCGTTTCACAGTGAGTATTTTAGTTTGTTCATTCGCTAGGTGAGCTACCCTCACGAGAACTGGTTGAATAACCCTTACAAGAACTGATTAGGCTAGCCTCATGAGAACTGGTTAAGTTACCCTCACTATAACTGATTAAGCTACCCTCACTAGAACTGGTTGACTTACCCTCACAAGAACTGATTGAATTGCCCTCACTAGAACTGATTAGGTTAGCCTCACAAGAACTGGGTTAGCTAACCTCACTAGAATTGGTTGAATTACCCTCACAAGAACTGATTAGGCTAGCCTCATGAGAACTTAAATTCAAAGCACAGGAATATCGAGTTCACAGTCGAAGAGCAAAAAGAATCTAAGCTGCCTTTTTTAGATCTAGAGGTCATGAACATGCTCGAAACTAAGTACCGCTACAAACCAACATTTTCTGGCCTGTACTGTCATTTCAGCACATTTATACCTGACTGTTACAAAACTAATTCAATAAGTATTTTAGTTCATAGAGCATACAAACTTACCCGCTCTTATGGTTATTTTCATGATGAACATAACAATATAAAAAATATTTGATTAAAAATGTCTTTCCTCTAGCACTAATCAACAAAAGTAATTTTGAATATATCAATAAGGTTTACAACCCCAAAATTTTTTGCTTCAACGTTTCTAAATGTCCTATCCCCTTGGTGTTACCTTTCACTGGTTCCCACGGCATCAAACTAAAACGTAAAATAAAAAACTTTCTGCAATCAACTTATCCCCAAGTCAGCCTAAGAGTAATCTTCAAACCAAACAAACGAATATGCAAATTTTTCCTGTTTAAAGACAAAATACCTCCTTCTAAAAAAATTGCTGGAAGTATACAAATATTTGTGTCCTTCCTGCAGGCTAGTCTACATTAGGTCAACGACTCGAACCTTAGCTACCAGAATCAAGGAGCACGAGCATAACAGCCCTTTCAATAAATCTGGAGATTACAACCACCTAAGCAAAGACTGTAGCGAAAAACCAAACAGTGAACACTTTAGAATAATAGACTCAGCGAAAGGTGAATTGACGCTAAGAAAAAAGGAAGTACTCCTAATTCGTAACCTACAACCTAAGCTGAACAATCAACTAGCTACGTCACTACATCTTAAACTATGATCAACTCATCATGCCTGAGATGGGCAAAAATGAAAACTTCATCCAACAAACAAGTGTGAATATCTACTGAAATTGAACATATACTAGAAATATTTGAGTTACTTCATTGGAACTGGATGAGTTACTTTAACTAGAACTGGCTGAGTTTACCCTCACTAAAACGAAGTGAGCTACACTCATGAGAACTATTTGAGTTACCCTCACTAGAACTGGCTATGTTACCCTCACTAAAATGAAGTGAGCTACACTCATGAGAACTAGTTGAGCTACCCTCACTGGAATTGGCTGAGCTACCCTCACTGGAACTGGCTGAGTTACCCTCACTAGAACTGGCTGAGTTACCCTCACTAAAACGAAGTGAGCTACCCTCATGAGAACTAGTTGAGTTACCCTCACTAGAACTGGCTGAGTTACCCTCACTAGAAAGAGGTGAGCTAACCTCACGAGAACTATTTGAACTACCCACATTAGAACTTGTTGAGTTACCCTAACAAGAACTGGTGGAACTACCCTCATTAGAACTTGTTGAGTTACCCTAACAATAACTGGTGGAACTACCCTCATTAGAACTTGTTGAGTTACCCTAACAATAACTGGTGGAACTACCCTCATTAGAACTTGTTGAGTTACCCTAGCAATAACTGGTGGAACTACCCTCATTAGAACTGGTTGAGTTACCCTAATAAGAACTGGTGGAACTACCATCATTAGAACTGGTTGAGCTACCCTAACGAGAACTGTTGGAACTACCCTCATTAGAACTGGTTGAGCTACCCTAACGAGAACTGTTGGAACTACCCTCATTAGAACTGGTTGAGCTACCCTAACGAGAACTGTTGGAACTACCCTCATTAGAACTGGTCGAGCTATCCTGACTAGAACTTGTTCATCTACTAACATCGTTGGACTACAGTTTATGGTTGGTATTTCACAGTGAATATTTTAGTTGGTTTATTCACTAGGTGAGATACCCTCACAAGAACTGGTTAAGTAACACTCACGATAATTGGTTGAGCCACCCTCACTAAAACTGGCTATGCTATCCTCACTAGAAGTAGGTGACCTACACTTAGGAGAACCGTGTAAGTTACCATCACTAGAACCTGTTTAGCTACCCTCACGAGAACTGTTTGAGCTACCCTCACAAGAACAATGTTAGCTACCCTCACTAGATGTGGTTGAGCTACCCTCACTTGAACTGGTTGAACTACCCTCACTAGAACCTGTTTAGCTGCCCTCACAAGAACTGTTTGAGCTACCCTCACTTGAACTGGTTGAACTATCCTCACTAGAACCTGTTTAGCTACCCTCACGAGAACTGTTTGAGCTACCCTCACTTGAACTGTTTGAGCTACCCTCACAAGAACTATGTTCGCTACGAGTTTAGAAGACGACACATAAA
>NW_013675326.1:0-11318 GCF_000517525.1 Limulus polyphemus | reverse complement strand
TAATCTAACCTTATACATCAAAACGATATACATTCACTGTTATTGGGCGTTAATCTAACCTTATACATCAAAACGATATACATTCACTGTTATTGGGTGTTAATCTAACCTTATACATCAAAACGATATACATTCACTGTTATTGGGTGTTAATCTAACCTTATACAACAACACGATATACATTCACTGCTATTGGGTGTTAATCTAACCTTATACATCACAACGATATACATTCACTGTTATTGGGTGTTAATCTAACCTTATACAACAACACGATATACATTCACTGCTATTGGGTGTTAATCTAACCTTATTCATTTGACGATATACATTCACTGCTATTGGGTGTTAATCTAACCTTATATACCAACACGATATAAATTCACTGTTATTGGGTGTTAATCCAACCTTATACATCAAAACGATATAAATTCACTGTTATTGGGTGTTAATCTAACCTTAGACAACAACACGATATACATTCACTGCTATTGGGTGTTAATCTAACCTTATACATCAAAACGATATACATTCACTGCTATTGGGTGTTAATCTAACCTTATACATCAAAACGATATAAATTGACTGTTATTGGGTGTTAATCTAACCTTATACATCAAAACGATATACATTCACAGCTATTGGGTGTTAATCTAACCTTATACATCAAAACGATATACATTCACTGCTATTGGGTGTTAATCTAACCTTACACAACAACACGATATACATTCACTGTTATTGGGTGTTAATCTAACCTTATTCATCAAAACGATATACATTCACTGTTTTTGGGTGTTAATTTAATCTTATACATCAAAACGATATACATTACCTGCTATTGGGTGTTAATCTAACCTGAAACACAATGTACTGTTAAATATAGAATAAGAGAACCAATGTGGTTGACATCTATTAACACTAGTGCTGTGTCACTATTAACACTAGTGCTGTGTCACTACTAACACTAGTGCTGTGTCTGATATCTATTAACACTAGTGCTGTGTCACTATTAACACTAGTGTTGTGTCACTATTAACACTAGTGCTGTGTCTGATACCTATTAACACAAGTGCTGTGTCACTATTAACACTAGTGTCGTGTCTGATACCTACTAACACTAGTGCTGTGTCTGATACCTATTAACACAAGTGCTGTGTCACTATTAACACTAGTGTCGTGTCTGATACCTACTAACACTAGTGCTGTGTCACTATTAACACTAGTGCCGTGTCTGATACCTATTAACACTAGTGCTGTGCCATCTGTAAAAGCAGAAACTTTCTGGACTAATCCAGTCATATCACTATGAAACCAAGATCAAGATTTTAGCTAGCCAATTCAACAACATGGCCCCATTAAGAAACCAACGGAACATGACGAAAAGCTACCACAGGAAGGATATCAGACTCAACTTGGTACCACAGGAAGGATATCAGACTCAACTTGGTACCACAGGAAGGATATCAGACTCAGTTTGGTACTATAGGAAGGATATCAGACTCAGTTTGGTACCATAGGAAGGATATCAGACTCAGTTTGGTACCATAGGAAGGATATCAGACCCAGTTTGGTACCACAGTAAGGATATCAGACTCAGTTTGGTACCACAAAAAGGATATCAGACTCAGTTTGGTACCCTAGGAAGGATATCAGACTCAGTTTGGTACCACAGGAAGGATATCAGACTCAGTTTGGTACCATAGGAAGGATATCAGACTCAGTTTGGTACCACAGGAAGGATATCAGACTCAGTTTGAAATAGTTTCCAAAGGAAAGTATGGAATACTGAACAACAAGCTATATATATATATATTGTAGCCCATATAAAAACTCCAGCTTACACAACATTAAGTGGCCTTCCAGCTTTAACAGCCGTAACAACTATCAAGCATTGGTAGCTGCCTTATCAAAAACAAAGTTGTGACTAGAAGTTTATAAGCGTTTCGCTTGTTTACTGCCTTATTAATAAGATACGAAGTGTGACTAGAAGTTTATAAGCGTTTCGCTTATTTACTGCCTTATTAATAACGAGATACGATAAACTTCTAGTCACACTAAACGTTTCGCTTGTTTACTGCCTTATTAATAAGAAGATACGAGGTGTGACTCGAAGTTTTTAAACGTTTCGCTTGTTTATTGCCTTATTAATAAGATGCGAAGTGTGACTAGAAGTTTATAAACGTTTCGCTTCTTTACTGCTTTATTAATAAGATACGAAGTGTGACTAGAAGTTTATAAACGTTTCGCTTCTTTACTGCCTTATTAATAACGAGATACGAAGTGTGACTAGAAGTTTATAAGCGTTTCGCTTGTTTACTGCCTTATTAATAACGAGATACGAAGTGTGACTAGAAGTTTATAAGCGTTTCGCTTGTTTACTGCCTTATTAATAATAAGATACGAAGTGTGACTAGAAGTTTATAAGCGTTTCGCTTGTTTACTGCCTTATTAATAACGAGATACGAGATGTGACTAGAAGTTTATAAACGTTTCGCTTGTTTATTAATTAAAGATACAATTATAGATTATTTATGTGCAACAGTATCACCACGACTTTTAAGTCGAAAGGTTATCTTTCTTAACCCTAACCTGCACTTTGTGTTTGAAAGCGATCCTTCGGATTTGCTTGGATGTTGGTTTGTGTTTCCTCCTTCAATCCCGAAATGTTTTGCTCCTTGTTTCGTCGTCTATCAACCTTTCTATACTAATATATTCCGTCTAACATAAGTCTACTGTGACAACATTGTACTATATAATGGTAGGAAATTCGCCATAAACTAATTATACAAGTCCTAAACAAGTGGCTCTGGATGCCACACTAGCATCTGTAAATCTTTCCGATAGAGTACTGTTAATTATCGATGTGCAGTGTCTAAGAACGCAGTAACCGTATTTGTGATTAACGAAATAATAGTTATAATATTTTGTAACTAATGTTATAAAATATGTCATGATTCTTTAAGATGAAATGTTTCCTTCCGATAATCCTACTTATTAAACGCACTTGTATGTATTATCCTTACCGTATATCAAAACTCACGGAGTTTTTATTACGAGTATCGTGGGAGAGTTTAGAAGCTTAGAGCCGGGGTCAGCAACCCGTGGTTCTTTGACTACATATATATATATCTGTCTCCTGACACTTTACTTATCACATAATACGTTGGTTTTTTTTAACAACTGTCTGCATATAAAACACAATGTCTTTAAACTTTGAAGAAAGGTTGATTGCATAACATACTTTAATTTGGTTTCTTTGAGTGTCAACCCTAGGTTGCAAGGCTTAGAACTTTGAGTGTCAACCCTAAGTTGCAAGGCTTAGAACAGTTGAAGTCTAGCACATACTATGGCTCTCCGACTTTTTGGTAGTTTGCCACCACCTCCTCCAAAAAAAAAGTCCATATCCTTTGAGAGGTTCTCGACCCATAGGTTAGGAGGGACATGGAACTGCTGTTCTGTCCTTATCACCCTCCTGACAAGAACTAACAAAAACTATGTTAGAGCGACTACGTTGTATTACTTGCCTTAAGCCTTCTATACCATGAAACACAGACTTGAGAACTAATCTAAATCATTGGCTTAATGTCGCCTGTTTAACTCTCAGATTCTCATTCATTCCCACCTCATAATGTGTCTGTTAAACTCTCAGATTCTCACTCATTCCCACTTCATAATGTGTCTGTTAAACTCTCGGATTCTCACTCATTCCCACTTCATAATGTGTCTGTTAAACTCTCAGATTCTCACTCATTCCCACTTCATAATGTGTCTGTTAAACTCTCAGATTCTCACTCATTCCCACCTCATAATGTCATCTGTTAAAATATCAGATTCTCACTCATTCCCACCTCATAATGTGTCTGTTAAACTCTCAGATTCTCATTCATTCCCACCTCATAATGTGTCTGTTAAACTCTCAGATTATCATTCATTCCACCTCATAATGTGTCTGTTAAAACTCTCAGATTCTCATTCATTCCCACTTCATGATGTGTTTGTTAAAATATCAGATTCTCACTCATTCCCACTTCATAATGTGTCTGTTAAACTCTCAGATTCTCATTCATTCCCACCTCATAATGTGTCTGTTAAACTCTCAGATTCTCATTCATTCCCACCTCATAATGAGTCTGTTCTTAACTTCCAGCCTTCAAATTCTCTCACAAGGGATTTTTTTGTTTATCTTGTTCGTCACGAGTTGCTGGATGTAAATCCTGAGATGCTTTTTACAGTTCGAAACATCACACTTTTGATTGTGTTTTATTACACTTTGTTCATTACTATTGTACGAGAATCAGACAATCGAACTATACACGAAAACTGTTAGGTTGTCTGTATTTAT
This sequence comes from Limulus polyphemus, assembly GCF_000517525.1. Taxonomy (NCBI): domain Eukaryota; kingdom Metazoa; phylum Arthropoda; class Merostomata; order Xiphosura; family Limulidae; genus Limulus; species Limulus polyphemus. Next base: position 6,973 of record NW_013675326.1, on the reverse strand, counting down.
AGAGCATTGTAAACTGATTTACCTGAATCACAACGGACGACTGGCGTTATGCTATAGAAATTAGCTCCAAAAGTTATTGTTATGAATTAAGGTCAAATGTTTTCTCTCTGTGTCAGGAATTCAGCCTTGAGTTCTGCCAAATGTTTTATTTCTATGTCAGGGATTCAGCCTTGGGTTTTGACAAATGATCTCTTTCTCTGTCAGGGATTCAGCCTTGAGTTCGTCAACTGATCTCTATCTGTGTCAGGGATCTATCCTCAAACTCCTTCAAGTGCTACTTTAAGATGTGCTAGTTTTTGCTGGCAAATTTCGCACCCCAAAGAGCACTTTACATGTTTTAATGCAATAGTAAACCCTCTAACAACTGATAGCAAGATAGTTTTTTTTAATTATTCAAAATACTACGTCATAACATTTCATTGTTACAATCAAATCCTCGTAGCAAACCTTGGACGATATTGTATCACCATATTAGATACTTGGCATGCAAATGGTAGATTAACACACGTTAACACCAAGATCTCGTGCATTCCAAAGACAGTTTAATACTTCTTTCTCCTAAAAACAACAAATTTATTACCAATGAAGACTTTCGGTACTCAGGATTGTTTGTTTCAGATATTCGTGCAACGTTACACAACGTTACTATACGCAGTATTAGTGCTTAATTTTCAACTGATATACTAGAAGAAAGGCGACTTACTCAACGGCAATTCTTAGCCTAAAATAGGAAAGAAATATTTAACTGTCACACTTATAACGCAACCAAGGCCCCTAAGTGCTGAGCAAGATTTTGAGACAACGGAACATTAACCGTGGACCCTCATATTTATATTCTGGCACATTAGCCACTAGGCCACGTCCGACTCGGTACTTAAGATTAGATAAAACTAACTTGTGCGTTTGGAATTCTACTTTTCCATTAAATTTTAATGTTAGTTTCGTTGGAAATTGCTACCATTTTAGGTAGATAAAATAATTATAATAATCCATAAACACAGATATATTTGTGTGACAGTTCTGTACTTTTGTACGGATACAGATGGTTCAGTGCATTATATTTAAAAGTAAAGATTGTGAAAATCAGCAAGTCACGTGGCAATCACGGCTCCTATAAAGTTGTGTTGGAACAGAATGTATAATAACTAAATCTTTGCATGGTTTGGGTTAAGTAGGTGATGCCACTAATTTGATTGATAGCTTTTGGGAAGGGTATGCAACAGCAAAATATTAATCACCAGACCATAAACATGTGTTTAGATCGCGAATTTTCAAGATGGGGATATCCCTTGCACTTAATAGCTTTGAAAAAGAAAGGAATATGAATCAACTTGGGTCACCAACACCATACAGAAATAGACCTGCAACAAGTCATAAATCAGTTATAGTACGTAATGTGAAGTGTCATGTGGTGAGAATCCACGAGTACAAATGTCAGTGGTATAAGCCATTCACATACCCCAGGCAATAATACACAAGATAATAGAGAAGGATTTACTGCCTGAAAATGAGATCAACAGGGTTTACTATGATAAGGCTTCCAGTCATACTTCAGCCTTTGCATTACTCAATCAACTAGAATATGAAACAGATATTCATACTATTCCATACGAAAGCATGCATACGGTCAAATCACTGAACGCAACACCTGTGGATTGCTGAGTGACTGGCCTGTTGGAACGGTAGAGGGGAAACACTAAATGGATTATTGAAGGTGTGAAAGGAGGTGTAGTCTGCTCTGGACATGATATCGTCTCGGTGGAGCATTTTACAATAGAAACTACGCTGCAAAGTTATTGGAAGGAATCACGATGTCAGATAGAACATGACATAATGTGATAACACGTTAATATAACTTACTTAACATCTGTATACTGATAGACTTGCCTGGTGGTTCTGTATTTTCATATGTATATACTGATATGAGTGTAAAAACCCTTAAAAAAAAGGAAGTGGGAATGGGAACACCAAAAAGTAAGGAAAAAAGGTAGGAACGGGGGATTTTTGACATAGTGCAACCTGAAAGTGGATATGGCCATCGTTCTGCCTATTTCTACTTCGTGTGCTTTTTGAAACTTGGTAATTGTCCAAACTAAATTAAAGTTGTACATAGCTAAATTTCTCTGTTTTAACCTTTGTTTTTACATAGCTAAATTTCTCTCTTGTAACTTTTGTACATGTATGTAAACAAATTATGTGACCCTCACGAAATGCATGACATCATAAGAGGTGTTTGATGTCGGAAGTGAAACAGGAATCTCCAATAATCATACTTTGCTTATGGGAGACATTATAGTTCTCTGACTGGTAAGAAGTGGGCCAAAAGAATAGAATCAAAACAACTGATTTTTGAAATTTGTTGAGCATTTATAAAGGATTAGCTACTGATAAAACTCAATAAAAGTACATAATTGCATCAAAGTTCAAAGTAAAACACGAAATAGGAGTGGGCGGAACAATAGTCACACCCACTTTGAGGCTGCACGGTGTCAAGTGTTGTAATGTTATCTCGCCCATTCCTACTTTGTTTCCTTATTTTTTTGTGCTCCCATTCCTACGTCCTAATTTTTTTAATTAAAAAGTTTTACAACTTTCTCGTAGCTTTTTTAGGTACCCGAGAGTGACTGGGCTCTAGGTCCTATCCTTCTCGTAGCTTTTTTAGGTACTCGAGAGTGACTGGGCTCTAGGCCTATCCTTCTCGTAGCTTTTTTAGGTACTCGAGAGTGACTGGGGTCTAGGCCTATTCTTCGCGTAGCTTTTCTTACAGCTATCTCTCGACATTTCCTGGCTTTTGCTCATATATTTGCTATAGTTTTTCTTCCATCTAGCCAGGGTGGCAACCTTTTCATTAGCTGGATTAATGACTAAGGCTTGTTTCACATATTCAGCATTACTGTTTCTAACTTTATCTGTATTCTTGCAGGAATGCTCTCTTCACTGGGACAAAGTATTTTCAAGGTTTTCAACATAATATTTTAGTTAGAGCCTATATCTAAAGAATCTACGTAATATATGTTTTTGTATCTAGCTGATACTGCTGCAGGTTGATCACATAGCTGTAGTGCATAAGCAATCATGTACCCGCACGTGATATGAAAACGGGTTGTTACTTGGCAACTCACATAATGTGCTCGTAATCATAGAATATGGCTACTAGTGTTGCAAGATGGCTATTATTACTTGTTATTGCCAAGGTTTAAAACTAAGAAAAACGTTTTTAGCCAAGGTAGCTTAATTCAGTCATCTGTATTTAAATTTGCATAAAGTGAAGGCAGGAGAGAGCTATGCCTTTCCAACAAATTTGTCAATCAGTCAGACAGATAGATATTAAGACTGGCAAATTTATGGTTTTGTGAACTTTTTTGTCTATGTTGTACATTTACAAGTATATACTGATAAACTTGTCTGACTGTTCTGTATATTTACAAGTATATACTGATAGACTTGTCTGACTGTTCTGTACATTTATATGTATATACTGATATATTTGTCTGACTGTTCTGTACATTTATATGTATATACTGATAGACTTGTCTGAGTGTTCTGTACATTTATATGTATATGCTGATAGATTTGTCTGACTGTTCTGTACATTTATATGTATATACTGATAGACTTGTCTGACTGTTCTGTACATTTACAAGTATATACTGATAGACTTTTCTGTATATTTATATGTATATGCTGATAGATTGTCTGAGTGTTCTGTACATTTATATGTATATACTGATAGACTTGTCTGACTGTTCTGTACATTTACAAGTATATACTGATAGACTTGTCTGACTGTTCTGTACATTTATATGTACATACTAATAGATTTGTCTGACTGTTCTGTACATTTATATGTACATACTGATAGATTTGTCTGACTGTTCTGTACATTTATATGTATATAGTGATAGACTTGTCTAACTGTTCTGTACATTTATATGTATATACTGATAAACTTGTCTGACTGTTCTGTACATTTATATGTATATGCTGATAGACTTGTCTGACTGTTCTGTACATTTATATGTATATACTGATAACTTAGTCATGGGGTCTATATTTTTATACACATACACTGTTAGTTAACCGGATCAAAAATGTGATACGCAGGGAAAAAAACGATCATCAAGCAGTTAAACAGAGACCTAATGGAACTGGAAGAAGTGGACTGAGACCAACTATGAGAAGAGAAACTGGAGATCGGTGATGTCGAGACCGACGTATCGTACTTGGACTGAGTTCATGGAAGTCCTTTGTACCACTAAGCATGTAGGGCCTTCTTGATAATAATAAAACTGGTAACTTGTGTGATGCTTCAGTTAATATAGACACGAGTTTGATGCTGCTGTAAGTACTCACTCCCCGTAAAAAATCGTGTTTTAAATTAATGAAATAGATATTGAACAACATTAACTGCTGCCAAAATGAAAGCAGCTAGAAGACCTAGTTCCATGATCCTTATGTATGTTCCTTTAATGTGTTAATACTGTTTTCTGTAAATCACGGTCTGCTAAATCAACTGTTATATTATATATTTACAAAAAGGAAACCAAAACCTACACTTAGGGTTAGTCGCCTATAGAAAGCATTACGGAAAAACCGAATTACTGCAAATCGTGAGTTAATTATTTTTTTATGTCTGTTATAGCAGAAAAAGTAATATAATACGATGGATATTTCAATAAGTACATTGTCGTTCTATTCGTAGCTTTTCCTTGGGTATTAGTTTTGGTATTTGATTAACTTATAATAAAATGTTAAACAAGTGTATGTAGATCAGGTTCTTCATTGAATCAATACGTTTAAACACCTCCAAGAACCCTTATCTTAAAACTTTCCGGAAACCTTTAACTTAAAGATTTTGAAACGATTACTTGAGAGAATATTTATCATAAAGTTCTGAAACGATTACTTCCGAAAACTCTTAACATAAGTCTTTTGAAAAGACCACTTCCGAAAACACCTAATATTAATCTTTTGAAAAAAACACTTCCGAACACAATTAACATAAATCTTTTGAAAAAGCACTTCCGAAAACAATTAACATCAATCTTTTGAAAGGACCACTTCCGAAAACAATTAACATAAATCTTTTGAAAAAGCACTTCCGAAAACAATTAACATAAATATTTTGAAAAAGAACTTCCGAAAACAATTAATATAAATATTTTGAAAGGACCACTTCCGAAAACAATTAACATAAATTTTTTGAAAGGACCACTTCCGAAAAATATTAACATAAATCTTTTGAAACGACCACTTCCGAAAACTATTGGTACGAATCTTTTGAAAGGATCACTTCCGAAAACAACATAAAGCTTTTGAAAAGACCACTTCCGAAAATTCTTAACATCAATCTTTTGAAAGGATGTTTGGCTGCGGGTTTCTTCTTGCCTATAAGACTTTTGGGAATCATATGAACTTGTCAAAGTTTTATAGTAGATTGGAAATGATCTTGAAAACAAAAACGTTAGTTTTATTTGAACAAGGCTAAACTACATAAGGATAGAAACGTTAGTTTTATTTGAACAAGGCTAAACTACATAAGGTTAAAAACGTTAGTTTTATTTCAACCAGGCTAAACTACATAAGGTTAAAAACGTCATTTTTATTTGAACAAGGCTAAACTACATAAGGTTAAAAACGTTAGTTTATTTGAACAAGGCTAAACTACATAAGGTTAAAAACGTTAGTTTAATTTAACTTCAAAAATAGTTGGTTAAACTTAGTCCATCCGACGGATAATGCAGAAAACCACAAATAACTTTATAAATATGACAACTATACTGAACCAAACATAATGAACATTCTACACGGTCATCAGACCGTGGAAGTTGGAAATGTATGTTTTACTTTGCGGATTAAACTTTAAACGTCACTGTGGTATTCTAATACGGCTTCTTTCCCGTTTGAAGGCTTTATGGAAGCCTAAAATCAACTGAAACCACTGTACAAGCTGAAAAACCTAATATTTGCCACAGTGGATGGAAGAACTTGCTAGGATTAAATTTCTTTACAGTGATTTTCACTGAAGAGGAACTTGGAATCAATCCTTACGAGTTCATGTTGTTTTTTATTGTTGTTGTCGAACACACAGCTACACAACGGGCTAACTGTGCTGTGCTTACCGCGAATATCGTTTGTTTATTGTCGAGCACAAAGCTACACAACGGGCTAACTGTGCTGTGCTTATCGCGAGTATCGTTTGTTTATCGTCGAGGACAGAGCTACACCACAGGCTAACTGTGCTGACCAGGAGTACCGTCCGTTTGTTGTTGAAGAATTGGGGCAGCTCAGTTTGAAAGAAGATATCCTCTGTACTGATCACGCTCCTCTTATTCTTTGCTAAACAAATAATTTAGCAACTGTAGGATATATTATGATCGTACGACGAGTTATCTCCAAATGTACATTAAAACAAGTGATCAGTACAGCAACATGAACCTTTTCATAATTACCTTAATTGCTAAAACATTTCAAAGTTAAACGTCTTAGAAAATATCACTAAAGTTTGCATTTAAAATGTTTCTCTTTTCGTTAAAATGGTGATAATGTAGCCACTTTGTCGATCTAGTTCTAGGAACTAATTAAAGACACACATAAATATATATTTAATATATATATTTACATAGGAACTAATTAAAGGCACACATAAATATATATTTAATAGATACATTAACATAGGAATTAATTAAACACACACACATATATATATATTTAATAGATATATTTACATAGGAACTAATTAAAGACACACAGATAAATGCTTAATAGATAAATTTACATAAGAACTGATTAAATACACAAATATATATTTAATAGATATATTCATATAGGAACTAATTAAAGACACACAAATATATATATTCAATAGATATATTTACTTAGGAACTAATTAAAGACACACACAGATATATATTCAATAGATATTTTACTTAGGAACTAATTAAAGACACACAAATATATATATTCAATAGAT
>NW_013675325.1:21805-23025 GCF_000517525.1 Limulus polyphemus | reverse complement strand
GTTCTCATCACCTGATACATTTCACCAATCATTCAGACCCTTGTTCTCATCACCTGATGCATTTCACCAATCATTCAGACCCTTGTTCTCATCACCTGATGCATTTCACCAATCATTCAGACCCTCGTTCTTGCTCCAACATTATAAAAGAGGAAGGTATTAACGTTTTTCGCAAGATGATTAGTTCAAATAAACACCCTTATTAAACTTAGTGTTTTATACACAATCGTATTATATGAAGAATGACTGGACATAGCCACAACATTCAAATGTACATTTTCAACTAAATAGCCGTAAGACTGTTAAGTCTATCCAGAGTTAGTTATTTTACAGGCAGATGGTAAAATATTGTGCAGAATTGCTTTGTTTTTCGAAATAAACTATAAAACGGTGATGCTAGGGAAAATTATTGACAGAAAAGGCTACACGTGTATTTTTTCCCCATTATTTTGGCTTTAGTTGCTGTAGCCCAGACAGACATGCAGACATACAAAATTCCAAGATAAACAATGTAATTTCAAGTCCCATATGTTCAACTACTTCCTTATTCTGAATTGAATACGTAGTTTGGAAGAAAACTGACTAATTAACTGAAGGACCAGATTACAAATATTTGAATTTATAATGAAGAAAAGTTTGTAGATCTAAAACTTTCAATGTCACTTGGAAAACTGCGACAAGAAACTAAAAATATTAACAACAGCAATTGTAGTTTTAATTTAAGCGCATAAAATAATAAAAAAAAAGAAAACTAGTGTTTACAACCAAGAGCTTAAAACTATTATTTTAGTTTGGACGCAAAATGACACTAGTTTGGAGAGCTAAAAATTATAATTTATATTCCAGCTTCAGTGAGGACCGATACAATTCGTTTGAGGGTTTTTACGAAACAGAAGAAATGTATAACACAGGATTTGATGAAGGTAAGTCTGATTAATCTATCTTGATGACGAGGTCTATGTATTTAAATAAAAAACAGGTTTAACAACGGGTTCAATAAAATTATGTTTGATTAACTCCACGACCTTGATGAAGATGTCTACGTACTACAAGAAGAAGGATTAAGGACGGGTTCGGCAAAGGTAAGTGTGATTAACCCAGTAGTTAAATTCGATGACGAGGAACCCACTTTGAGACTAATAATGCTTGGAGACGGCTTGAATGGGTGATGAAGAAAAACTTTAATATAAGTTTAACATAACAGCAAATGTACAACGTTT
>NW_013675325.1:19113-20804 GCF_000517525.1 Limulus polyphemus | reverse complement strand
AAAAGTCCTAATACAACATACATCATAATGTTCACTGTGGTTAAAACTCCCAATACAACATACATCATAATGTTCACTGTGGTTAAAACTCCCAATACAACATACATCATAATGCTCACTGTGGTTAAAACTCCCAATACAACATACATCATAATGTTGACCGTGGTTAAAACTCCCAATACGACATACATCGTAATGTTCACTGTGGTTAAAAGTCCTAATACAACATACATCATAATGCTCACTGTGGTTAAAACTCCTAATACAACATACATCATATATGTTCACTGTGGTTAAAACTCCCAATACAACATACACCACAATTATCATTAATTGAAATGTCCCAGAATGAAATACACATCATAGCACATTTTAAATCTTGTTTGTGGTTCTGAAGTCTTGTTTTTAACGTTTGTCTTTCTCGTGGCTCCAGAGTGGACGGTCCCGGTGATCCGAAAAGGACCATCTGTAACTCCCAGAGCTTTAGTCCGAAATTCGTATCGAGATCATCCGTATCCTTCTGTAGGTCGTCCACACTTTTAAACATCTCATTGGTCAGCTGTGCGGACAGTGATCAGTTCGATGGCGGTCAGCGATAAAGGCAGAATCACACAACAGATTTTGTGTAGTTGACTTTTTCATCTTTCTGGACGCAGTTGTTGTTATCAAATGAAAAGGAAGTGAAACGAACAACTTTACATCTATTTTTGTGTGTTGGCAACAAAGTAAGCTGTCTTATGAAGAGGTGTAAGGAATCTAAACGAAAGAGACGTTTTGTTGTTAGTGCTAACATAATTCTTATCATTGATCGCCACATTTTAGATAAGACTTCTGCTGGATCAGGAGATTATCAAATATTTAGCACCATCCGCCATACAGACTCTTCCGTTTTTGTGAACACCAGTGTTACCCAAAGTCTTAGGTTTTGTTATTTTTCCAAGTTCAAGAGAGCTGAAACGTGATAGAAATCGCCATCTATCAGGTCAAAAGATTACTTTAACTGTGACTTTACAGCATCGCCCTAATATAAGAACACATGTTTCTAAGCTGCTAGGTCCGTAAGTCACAATATATTGTATTCTAATACCAAATGACTGGAAATGAGAACCAAACAGTGTCAGTAATTAAATCGTTGATAAAAATGAGTTAGGCGATCCGGATACTTCAAGATGGGACTGCTTTACAAGGTTGGCTTAAAATCGCTATAGTTTGTTAGTTAGTTACTCTATGGTACTTCTACATCGCGTATAGAAAACACAAGATCCCCCACTCACAAACAATGTTTTTGGAAAGACGATTACTGGCCAACTTAGACTTTAAACTTGAGTAAATACAACTAACGACGTTCAGTGAGCTTAAGAGTATTTAATATAATTTATTCCCTAAAATCTGGTTTCTAAATGACTTAAAGAAAATTCATAATAATTACACCTCATTTGTTTGGGAAATCTGGTTCACACTTCACCAGGTTACACCTCATTTGTTTGGGAAATCTGGTTCACACTTCACCAGGTTACACTTCATTTGTTTGGGAAATCTGGTTCACACTTCACCAGGTTACACCTCATTTGTTTGGGTGATCTGGTTCACACTTCACCAGGTTACACCTCATTTGTTTGGGAAATCTGGTTCACACTTCACCAGGTTACACCTCATTTGTTTGGGAAATCTGGTTCACACTTCACCAGGTT
>NW_013675325.1:14820-18216 GCF_000517525.1 Limulus polyphemus | reverse complement strand
TAACTACATCTAAATACCATGTTTATCGTAGTATGGACATTAGTATAACTACATCTAAATACCATGTTTATCGCAGTGTGGACACTAGTATAACTACATCTAAATACCATGTTTATCGTAGTATGGACACTAGTATAACTACATCTAATTACCATGTTTATCGCAGTGTGGACACTAGTATAACTACATTTAAATACCATGTTTATCGTAGTATGGACACTAGTATAACTACATCTAATTACCATGTTTTTCGCAGTGTGGACACTAGTATAACTACATCTAAATACCATGTTTATCGTAGTGTGGACAGCAATATAACGATGTGGTATATAGTTTCGTTCTGTGCAGTATATAATCAGTGTCAGGTCAACAGGGTGGATTTGTGACCTGTAGTGAATAATTATTGTCAGATGTATTAATTGATTTGGTGAAATCCAATAAATATTAGTTTCCATGTTTTTCATAGTACCTTGGATTCCTGAAGTTACTGGAATGTGTAATGTTGAAGTTATGTTCACAAAGTATGTTTTCTACGTCGTCTAAGAAATGGCCACCTAAATGTTCAGTAGATAACGGCTACTTCTTAAAATTTATTACAGCCCAAACATTGATTAACGAACTCGGAGAACGAGTCTTGTCGCTAAGGCTTCATTTTCAGCGAATTAATTTCATAACACATTGATGAAGTAAACACACGAGCACACTTCTCAGGCTGGGAAGAGTCGAGAATGCATTGCGGTTATGTAATTAGAAGTTATGAAGGTAAATATAGAATATTCATTATTATCAGTGTCGTTACTGAAAGCCAGATTGTAAGCAACTTTCGTAGAACAGTAAATTAAAGGAGATTACATTGAGCTTTAACGTTGTTAGACCATGAACGAAGCGACTGATAAGTTAACTCATTAGTGGAAGAGTTGGTTGATAGTAAGCTGATTTCTTGAAATGAAACATTAGAAGATTAGCAGAGAAGAAAACACGCATTATCTCGTTCCTTTCGGGATTTCGTTAATTTTTTATCGAGAGAGAGGAAAAAAAGTTGGAAAATGATTTATTATGGATATGTGACGTCATATTATGTTTTTAATGTTAATATTCTAACAAACAATAGATATGTGACGTCAGGTTAAGTTTTTACTATTAATATTCTAACAAACAATAGATATGTGACGTCAGGTTAAGTTTTTACTGTTAATATTCTAACAAACAATGGGTGTACACATTATATATATATATATATTTATTTCGCTGTCATTAAGGCCTAACTTGTAACAACAATCTAGTAATTATTTACTAGGTTTTCAATAAAAACTTGTAAATGAAAGCAAAGGAAAACATGTTATAATATGCCAACCATACTACATCTGTTATATCCGTTCTTACACACACTTACTTCCTCTTTTAAGTGGGTCTGCGGAAACAGCACAGATAGCTCATTGTGTAACTTTGCACTAACTACAAATAAACAAATCCACTTTTAAAGAATCATATTTTTTCTCGCAAAAATACATTTTATATATATTTGAAAAAATTTTACTTCTAAGTTTTTCATGTTCTTTTCATATGTATTCAAAGTGGGCATTTCATATATAATTCTATCTTCAAAAGACCGGAGGATTGACTGTTTTCACAACAAAATACATATTTACGCCCACTTTTAAAGAATCGGTTTCCTTTCACGTGGAAATATCTGAGGGTATAGCGATTATATTAATGAAAAAAACCTTTGCCTATTAGATTTTGATCTTCTGAGGAAAATGTGTTTCAGATTTTGGCGTTTCAAAAACACAGTTTTATCTTCAAAGTGGCACGGTTTAAATTGTAATGTTTTTATGAAAATGTTGTTCACTTCAATTTCATTTTACTTTGGCAAAGAAAATTGACATTTTTAGGGATTTTCAATGCATCATTTTTATTATACTTGTGAAATATTAAAGTTTACTGTCTATTTTTCAAACTGTTATAATCGTTACGTTATTCCGTTTCTGAAACAAAGAACATTCGATTTAATCCTTAGGAAAAGACAAAGTTTTCATTCAACTTCAGTTCTATTATTTTATTTTTCTTTAAGGATACCATATTATTTTTGGGGTAAAATACACACTTCCCTCGACTTTTCGTTAAAATACACACTTTCCCTCGACTTTGGGTTAAAATACACACTTTCCCTCGACTTTTGGATTAAAATACACACTTCCCTCGACTTTGCGTTAAAATACACACTTTCCTCGACTATGGGTTAAAATACACACTTTTCCTCAACTTTTGCGTTAAAATACACACTTTCCCTCGACTTTTGGGTTAAAATACACACTTTCCCTCGACTATGGGTTAAAATACACACTTTCCCTCGACTTTTGAGTTAACATACACACTTTCCCTCGTCTTTTGGGTTAAAATACACACTTTCCCTCGACTTTGGGTTAAAATACACACTTCCCATCGACTTTTGGGTTAAAATACACACTTTCCTCGACTTTGGGTTAAAATACAAACTTTCCCTCGACTTTTGGGTTAAAATACACACCTTCCCTCGTCTTTTGGGTTAAAATACACACTTTCCATCGATTTTGCGTTAAAATACACACTTTTCCTCGACTTTTGAGTTAAAATACACACTTTTTCTCGACTTTTGGGTTAAAATACTAAGCCTTGGAAGTTTCGATGAAAAAATAACTTTTTTTGAAACACGCAAAAAATGCGTAATTTAATGAAAAATTAAATGTGAAACATCCGAATGTGTTTATCTCTTAGAAAAATAATAAGACCGACACACTAAGAATAATGAAAACTGTGATATTGCTTTCAAAACTTTAAAAACAATAATCTCATATTAAAAAACGATTTTATCATATCCAGCATACAAACAAACTTCAAAGTGAACTGTACTTGGAAAGAATTTGTTTGAAGTTAAGCACAAAGCTACACAAAGGGCCAGCTGCGCTTTGCCAACCAGAGGTATCGAAACGCGGTTTCTAGCGTTGTAAATCCACTGACATGTCACTGAATCGTTTTAAACCTATCATAATGTGTTTCCTTTCATCGGAAGTAACGTACAATCGAATATACATTATAAATAGACGTTTAAATCTTGGGAGTTTTAATGAAAATAGTTAAATTTTGAAAAGTGCAAATCAAGTGAATTTCTATAGACGAATGATATGAAAAATAATTTTTTTCCGGAGATTTTCGAAAAATACCAATGCTGTAAAGTTTCGACGAAAACATTCTTTTTTCGAAGAACACAAAAAGTGCATATTTTAGTGCAAAATTAAACATGAAAAATCCGGTTGTGTTTCGGAAGACCGAGAATTAAGACTAACGAAAACTATTGTTTGTTTGTTTTGGAATTTCGCGCAAAGCTACACGAGGGCTATCTGCGCTAGCCGTCCTTAA
>NW_013675325.1:9050-14384 GCF_000517525.1 Limulus polyphemus | reverse complement strand
TTCGAACCCGCGACCCTCAGATTGTGAGTCGAGCGCCTTATCAACCTGGCCATGCCGGGCCCGAAAACTATTATATCGCTTTTAAGGTTTAGAAAATGATTCTGTCATTTCCGGAATAAAAACAAACATAAAAATCCCCTAACTTTGGACAGAATCCATAATGTTCTTCTACATCGAAGCTAGCCGAAATATTCATGACAAAACAACTTATAAATCTTGAGAGTTTTCCTGAAAAAGTTATATTTTGAAAAGCGCACATCAAGTGAGTCTCTCTTGGCTATTAATACGGTAAATAATTTTTTTCGAGATTTCCGAGTCTTTGAGTTTCGACGAAAAATACATTTTTGGAAACACGGAAAAGGTTCGTATTTCGATGAAAAACTAAACGTAAAGTCTCCGATCGTATTGATTTCTGAGAAAAATAGCAAGATTAACGCATTAGGACTTTAATGACAAATATTATATGGGTTTAAAAATTAAGAAATAAATTTCTATTCACACGATAAACACCATCTAAAAGGTAGAATTAGTTAATAAACTTGCCGTAATAACCTTCAAGATTTGATATCATGATTGAAAAATCTTCTTATTGAAAACACTTCCATTATTTTTCTTATCTTCAGAAGTAAGTTCAAATCGAAGCTAGCAGAATTATTCATGACAAAACCAAAGCCTTCGATGTTACTTTAATTTCGAAATGAATGAGAATAATATTTCCTATTTATACCACATTTTTCAGATATTAATATCTTTTTGAATTTTTTAAATTATTCTCATCTTAAACTTATTGCACAGCTGAGGAAAAGAACACTTGCTTTGGATATTTTTACGATAAGTGCTTTTTTTTTTAGAAGTGGCATTGCGGCCTATAGAATGGTTCGATGTTTTCTTCAAGTACAAACTTTTAACTCATAGCTTCATCTCTTGGACGATTTGAGACATAATTACAATTGCGGCTATTGAGGATTCCCTCTTTTTTTAAAAAGTAAAATTGCTATTTTTCCTTTTTGAAGGATTTTTAAACAATTGGATATCATATATTATTGTTGTATTAAAACACACAAAAGTATTTCGACTTTAAAAAAAATATTTGTTTCTTCGTGAAAACACTAAATTTTATAATTTGGAAAATTATCTTCGGATCATAATCCTTAATGTTCTTCGTAGAACATTGTTTATGTAATGTGTGCTCTTCAAAAATACAATTTTATATTCAAAAGTCCCAATACTTGTTCCGTCTGTGTTAGCTGATGTTAATGTAGTACAACAATACTTGTTCCGTCTGTGTTACCTGATGTTAATGTAATACAACAATACTTCTTCCGTCTGTGTTAGCTGATGTTAATGTAGTACAACAATACTTGTTCCGTCTGTGTCAGCTGATGTTATAGTAGTACAACAATACTTGTTTCGTCTGTGTCAGCTGATGTTATAGTAGTACAACAATACTTCTTCCGTCTGTGTTAGCTGATGTTAATGTAGTACAACAATACTTGTTCTGTCTGTGTTAGCTGATGTTAATGTAGTACAACAATACTTGTTACGTCTGTGTTAGCTGATGTTAATGTAGTACAACAATACTTGTTACGTCTGTGTTAGCTGATGTTAATGTAGTACAACAATACTTGTTACGTCTGTGTTAGCTGTTGTTAATGTAGTACAACAATACTTGTTCTGTCTGTGTTAGCTGATGTTACGTGTTTTAAAAGACATTGAGAATACGTTTTGTTTTTGACACCTTCCAAGACAGTAATATAAAAGTGAATCAGTTGAACTCATTTATTTAATATTTAGTATAATATGATTTGTATTTATAACAAATAAGGTTGGAAATAATTACATAACATTAACCGTACCAATGAAATTTATACGTCACAACCATTTCGGGAAAGACGGTACTACACAAGTAGACACAAACATTAAGCTGTTGTTGTGATGGCACTGAGCACGTACACAAAAAAAATCAATTTTTTATATTTATACACAATATTTATCACACACGAATACAATTGATTTTAATGTTTCCTCGAGGTTAGGACAAAATCGTTCACTGGAAAGACAAAAAAACATTTGTTCAGCTGGAAGTACATCCAATAACTAACATAACTGTTATTGTCACGCGACGTACTATACATTCACGTTGGGCAAAAGATACAGTTTATTACCATATAGCCACTACTAAATGGCCCACAAGGGTCGAGATATCACATGAGGATGACTTTGGCCCCTATAAATAAGAGAATCTCCCTACAGAATAAAAGGTACAAAATACACTTCCAGTTAACAAACACAGTAAAGCTACGTCACACGTTTTCACTACATAAACACTTCAGTCCAGATGAAAGTGTGGATGTTGCTAAAGCACCAGAGTTACCAAAACACAGCAACTGCATGTGAAAATAGGTTTGAACACACAACTTGAACTTCAGCCAATCAGTGTCAAGTTAATTATATATATATATATATTAATGTAACAATATAGAATGTGAAAATAAAAAAAGACTGACCACTGTCCAGCAAGGTCTACAATTGGGGCCTCTTTAAGTAAGGCATTGTTAACAGGTAATTAGAAAATGTTTTCAGTAAAAATCTACACGTAGGGGGAGCTATCTCTTCAACACTCTTTCTCATGTGAGGGAATGACCGCATTAGAAGGGTGCCCAAAGAACAGTGCGCCTCCTATCCGATCGCACTCTTCGCACAACCCTAAAACTGGCTCTGCTTTAACTTGTCAGCTATGGGTAAATATTAGGATCCATCTAAAATGCTTTTAATAACAACTATTAGTTAGTTTATATATATTTAATCCAAAACACCAGAAATTATTAGGCACGTTTCAAAGACACTAAGGAAAGCACAAGTGAAACATTACAATTTGGGCAGAATTAGGCCTATGTAAGTTTTCTATCGACAGAAACATAACATACTTAATGATGGCCGTTTCTTTTTACGCTACAATATATTGGAAAACAGACTTAAAACATCACATTTATATCGAAGTCACCAGTTTAATATAACCACATCATAGTTCTTAGGCAGAAACTTCACCTTCTGGCGTTTGAATAATAAACAAATATTAATAGTGATCAAAGTTGTAGACAAATAGTTTATGAAAACCTTTATATCTGCTTCAGTTTTGTCTTTTATCAACTAAGGTAGGGAAAGGAAGTAGTAACATTTGATAGGCGTTTACTGTATAAATCAACAGGAACACGCTTCGGCGGCCATATTGACCACGTTTATTTTGACGAGTAAACAAACCAGCACGTGGTTTTTGAATACCCATCTGTATACCTTCAAATCACTTTATGTGAAGTTATTCGAAGGATTTTGTAACTTTAAGTTAACTTTATGGAATCATTATTATAACAGGGCATTGAAGCCAATAATTACCAGTTAAACTATATTATCATCCAGTAATTGTAAGCCTGTTAGTCTTACATCAGTTGTGGGAAAAGTTTTGGAAAGTCTGATAAAATATGCTTTGCAAAACCATATAACAAAGTTTATAATTTTATTGGATAGTTAAACATGGTTTCACTAAGGGAAAATCTTGCCGTACACATTTTTTAACATTCTTTGAAAATGTTACTGCTTATGTAGATGAGGATAAGGGTGTAGATTTGGTGTATCTGGATTTTCAAAACATTTGACAGTATTAAGGTTAATACTCGTTAAGTTTATTTCCATCCAAATTACATATTGTATTATCTTGCATTTATTATAATTAAAATCATTTGCCCAAATCACTAAATGTAAATCCTTTATTATATCAGCAGCATCCTCTTCACAGCTATAAACACCCAAGACCTTAATATCATCTGCAAATTTAAGTATTTTATTGACCATTCCTTCACCAGTGTTATTGATATAAATTAACAAGAGTCAAGGTTCCTAGACTGAACCCTAAGGTACCCCACTTGTGACGTTAATCCAGTTTGACTGAACTCCATTTGTAACAACCCTCTACTTTCTTCCATCCAGCCATTCTTCTATCCAATTAGCTAACTTATCCTCCACACCTATACAGAAAACTTTTTGTACAAGCCTATTATGTGGCACCTTGTCAAGTGTTTCTGTAAATCTAGATACACCAAATTTACACCCTTATCTCATTTACATAAGCAGTAACCTTTTCCTATGTTTTATCCTGTTTTAAGTCATAGGTACTCTAAATATATTCCGAAACATAAACATCAAAATATAATGACAAGGGGCAGCTCGAAGTTATATGGAATAGGTTTGTTTATATAGAGCCAGATGTAAAGTATAAAGCTGGTTGTTAACTATAATATAGGCCTAAAAGGCTTCTATTATCACTCATAGGGCTGTGGTTATCACACTTATTTTCCACTTAAAAGACATAAGTTCACTAATAAACCTTACCTTTGAAAGGAGTGAGGTTTAATAAGTTATATCAGTGTGTGGATCTTTATGTTTAACTACCTGATGACTTATGTATTGGCTGTAGTTAGGGGTAGAATGAATGAGGAGAATCTGCTTTGTTTACTCGTCAAAACGCTCAGCCTCATTCTCGCGACGACCATGACACACCATATAAGAAAAATCGTGTCCTGGTGTATTAATATTGGTGAAACAATATGTATTAGCTTCTATAAACCTCAAAAATACGAGTTTCCATAGAGATAAAGGTACAACTGTATTTCATAATTATATGGTTTCACTTATTCTTACAAAAAAACATTGAAGAGAAGAAACCACACACAAAATAGTTACAAGTTTGAATATAAAAAACCCAGACAACACATGAAAGATGTTAAATTAGCTTTAGGTCTTAATTAAGTGCCATTTAACTTCCATTAGCAACTGTTTAAATCTCTAATAATCAACAATAAGAGCTTCTTATACAACAATATATCCTTCTTTAGATAACTTCACCTTCTATAAATCAGTTTTATATGTCATGTAACTATAAACAATAATATGGTAACCAGTCAATACAACTTACTCTTACTTCATCAAATGTAACCATTTATCTATACATGTTTCTAGAATAATATGGTAACCAGTCGACACAATTTACTGTTCTTTCATCACGTGTAACAATTTATGTGTACATTGTTTCTACAATATAGTAACCAGTCGACACAATTTACTGTTCTTTCATCACATGTAACAATTTATGTGTACATTGTTTCTACAATATAGTAACCAGTCGACACAATTTACTGTTTTTTTATCACATGTAACAATTTATGTATACATTGTTTCTACAATATAGTAACCAGTCGACACAATTTACTGTTCTTTCATCACATGTAACAATTTATGTATACATTGTTTCTACAATATAGTAACCAGTCGACACAATTT